>NW_006960746.1:0-810 GCF_000164805.1 Carlito syrichta
CTGTGTTTCCTCATAGTACCCAGCTCAATTTTGGTTAAAAAGAGAAAAGATAGTAGTGAATTGAAGAAAAGGGAACACATGGCAAGATTTATTCTTATAAAATCAAGTCTGCACCAATTCAGGGGAGTAGAAGAGAGGACTGGGACAGAAACAAAGAGTAGATTGTCCATTACGCCTTTTTCTACTAAAGTTAAGATGCTGGACTCTGGCATACAGTGGTTGTGGAAGAAAAACCTGACAGAACTCAGGTCCCAGTTATGAGTATGCTGTAGGAGGATAGAGAAGACTGTTTTCCTGATTCTTTAGAAGCATCAATAGAGCTACTTGGCTTTAGCCAAAAGGCTTTTCAATCTTAGATGGAAAACTGAATTAAGACTACTAGAACCTAGTTGGGAGGGAAGGAAGCCAATCCAGGAGTAAAGGCATCAGGAAGAGGATAGAGCCAGGTCGTGTATATGGCCAGTTCTCCAGGTGATAACTAGTCGTGAGTCTTATCATTTTCAGGCACAACTTGGATCAGTTGATTTGTCAGTTAGTCTGTGAGCCAGACATGGTGGCATCTACGGTAACTTCTAGCTGCCTGGAATGCTGAGGTGGAAGGATAGCCTGAGTCCACCAGTTGGAGGCTGCAATGGCCATGATCACCTCACTGCACTCTAGCCTGATGACAAGAGTGAGAATCCAACTCAAAAAAAGAAATAAGACACTACAACTCAAACACACTGTTTATATGATAAATGCCAGAAGCTGCTCTTGACTGCAAATGTATTCTCTAGAACTACTCATACTCGGAGGAAACTGAAACCCTGG
>NW_006960747.1:0-714 GCF_000164805.1 Carlito syrichta
ACTGAGGACTGGAAACAAGGGGAGAAGAAACCCACCCATGGTGTTCTGTGTCTACTTCAAACAGTAGGCAACCTATCTCTTGTTGAACAGCTCCAACTTTTAGGAAGAGATACAGTGAAAAGAGCTTGGAACTTGGAGTCCATAGAAACTACATTGAAATTTTAGTTTTTCTGACTGACTCGCGCAGGTGTCATTCCAGCTTCACTCATGTAAAAATAAGAACAATAATTCCTCACTTATGATATATTTATGAAGATTAAAGGAGATGACATATGGGAATAGATATCTTAATGTGTCACAGATACTCAATGATACTAAATATATACATCCTTCATTCCTTCTTGTTTGACCCTCCTGACTTTACTGACACATGAGAACCATATGCCCCTGATAAAATTTTCTCTTCTCCAGTTCAATCACCTTATTTTCAAACATTTGTCCTCATGCTCTAAAGCATGATCATCATCTCAATTGTTCTCCAATAATACAGTACACTTTTACAATGCCCATCCTAAAGAAAAACTACTCTCTCTCTCTCTCTCTCTCTCTCTCTCTCTCTCTCTCTCTCTCTGTATATATAGAGGGTTTTTATCAAGAAGGGATGCTGAATTTTATCTGAAGTTAGAAAAAAATTTTTTTAGGATAACATTAATACAAGGAATCTTGCAAAAGTTGCATACAGTGTAAACTTTTATTTCATACCTATGTATGGTA
>NW_006960748.1:0-9346 GCF_000164805.1 Carlito syrichta
CGAATAGGTCCCCCTCTCCCCAGTGGTTGTTGTTGGAAGCTTTGTCAAAGATGAGTTGGTTCAAAAATTGAGGCTTTGCTTCTGGAATCTCTATCCTGTTCCATTGGTCTGTGTGCCTGTTCTTGTACTAACACCAGGCTGTTTTGATTACTGTAGACTTATAGTAAAGTTTTAAGTCTGGAAGTGTTATACCTCCTGGTTCGTTTCCTTTGCTAAGAATTATTTTGGCTATTCGTGGTCATTTATGTTTCTATATGAATTTGTGTATTGTCATTTCCAGGTCTGAGAAGAACGATGTTGGTAACTTAATAGGTACTATGTTGAATCTCTAGATTGCCTTTGGTAGGATGATCATCTTGACAATGTTGATTCTTCATATCCATGAGCATGGAATATTTTTCCATTTGTTTGTGTCTTCTTGGAAATCTTTGAGCAGCGTTTTATAATTCTCATTTTTTTTTTTGAGTTGGAGTCTCACTCTGTTGCCCAGACTGGAGTGCAGTGGCCGCTCCCGGCCACCGCAGCCTCGACTTGCTGGGCTCCGGTGATCCTTCTGCCTCAGCCTTCCAAGTAGCCAGAATTACAGGCATGTGCTACCATGCCTGGCTGATTTTTTGATTTATTGTAGAGATGAGGTCTCGCTGCCCAGGTGGGTCTTGAACCCGCGGGCTCAGGCAATCCACTCACCTCAACCTCCCAAAGGCGTGGGATTACAGGCTGAGCCACCGAGCCCAGCTTATAATTCTCATTGTAAAAGTCTTTCAATTCTCTGGTTAGGAAGATGCCAGGTATTTCATTTTTTTTGGTGACTATTGTGAATGTGGTTGTGCTTTTTATTTGGGTCTCTGCCTGCTTGTTGTTCGTGTATAGGAATGCAAGTGTCTTTTGCACCTTTATTTTGTACCCTGAGACTTTTCCAAAGTCCTTTATCAATGCAAGCAGGTTTTCAACAGATTCTCTTGGATTTTCAAGGTATAGGATCATATCATCAGCAAGGAGGGATAACTTTACATAGTCTTTTCTTATTTGGATACGCCTGATGTCCTTCTCTTGCTTAATTGCTCGAGCTAGGACTTCCAACATAATATTGAATAAGGGGGGTGAGAGTGGGCAGTCTTGTGCTGTTCCAGGTTTCAGGGGAAATGTTTCTAGTTTCTGTCCATTTAGCAATAGGTTAGTTGTGGGTTTGTCATAGATTGCAATTGCTATTTTGAGGTATGTTCTTTCTATACCTAGGTGTTCGAGGGTTTTTTATCAAGAAGTGATGCTGGATTTTATCAAAAGCTTTTTCTGCATCTAATGAGATATTCATGTGGTTCTTGCTTTTACATCTGTTGATGTATTTAATGACATTTGTGGTCTTGTGAATGTGGAACCAGTCCTGCGTCTTGGGGATGAAGCCTACTTGGTCATGTTGAATGATTTTTGAAATGTGTTTTTGGATCCGATTTGCTAGAATCTTGTTGAGGATTTTTGCATCTGTGTTCATCAAAGATATTGTCTTGTAGTTCTTTTTCTTTGTTGGATCTTTACCCTGTTTGTGTGTCATTGTGATGTGAGCTTCATAAAATGATTTGGGGAAGAATTCCATCTTTCTCAATTGCCTGGAATACTTTCAGTAGGATTTGTATCAGCTCCTCCTTGTATATTTTGTAAAATTCTGATGGAAAGCCACCCTGTCCAGGGCTTTTTTTGGTATGTAGTTTTTGTATGACAGAGTCAATATCCTGGGTTGTTATTGGTCTATTTAGTGTGTCAATATCTTCTTGTTTTAACCTGGGGAGGTTGTGTCATCAGAAAGTCCCCCATTTCATCTAGGTTATCAAGTTTGTTTCCATATAGATGTACATAGTAGTCTGTCATAATCCTTTGTATTTCTTCGGGGTCAGTTGTGATTTGATCTTTTGTATTTCTGATTGTGATTATTTGGGCTGTTACTCTCTTTTTCTTAGTCCTTCTGGCTAGAAGCCCATCAATCTTGGTAATTCTTTCAAAGAAAAGACTTTTTGTTTTGTTAATGTTCTCTATAATATTTTTGTCTTCTATGTTCCGTGTTTGGGCTCTTATTTTTGTGATTTGGACTCTTCTGCTAAAATTGGGGTTTTGGTGGTCTCCTCTTTCCAGCTCCCTTAGGTGATTTGTTAGGCTCTCCACTTGTGATCACTCCATTTTCATGATGTGTGCTCGTAGAGATATAAATTCCACTCTGAGAACTGATTTCATGGCATCCCTGAAGTTTTGGTAAGATGTTTCTTCATTTTCATTTGTTTCCAGGAATCTTTCAATTTCTTCTCTGATTTCAGTGTTGACCCTTTTGTTGTTCAGCATCATGCTGTTTAGTGTCCATGTCTTTGTGGACTTTGGGGAAGTGTTGATTTTGATATTTATTTTTATTCCACTGTTTGAGAATGTGCATGGCAATATTTAAAAATTATGGAACTTGTTTATGCTTGATTTATGGCCAAGGATGTGATCGATCTTGGAATATGTTTCATGTGTTGATGAGTAGAATGTATATTCTGTGGTTGTTGGGTGGAATAATCTATAGGTATCTATTAAGTCCATGTGCTCAAGTGTCAAGTTTAGGTTCTGGATCTTCTTGTTTCATTTTTGCCTTGATGATCTATCTAGGGCTGTCAGTGGGGTATTCAATTCCCCTGCTATATTAGTGTTAGAGTCAATTTTTTTTTAGTTTATTTAGTAGTGGCTTTATAAATGCTGCTGCTCCTGTGTTGAGTGCACATGTGTTTAGGATGGATATATCTTGTTGATGGATTGATCCTTTTATCATTATGTAGTGTCCTTTCGAATCTTTTTAAATTTTTGATAGCTTAAAGGTTTTTTTGTCTGATATTAAGGTTGTAATTCCTGCCTTCTTTTGCGATCCATTTGCTTGGAAACTCGTTTTACATCCTTTAACTTTGAGTCTGTGTGCATCCTTTGTAGTGAGATGTGTCTCCTGGAGGCAGCAAATTATGGGATCATGATTTCTTATCCAGTCCACCATTCTATGTCTTTTCAGTCGTGCATTTAGTCCATTCACATTCAGGCTGATTATTGGAATATGATTGCTTATCCCTGTCATGAGGTTCTTATACAGTTTTTTCTTTGCTTGTTTTCTTTTGGCTTTGGGGTTAGTGTATGTGTGTGCTTTCTAGTTTCTTGTTGCTCTGTATTCTCTGTTGATTTTGTGCTCTGCTGTTCTCTTGGGGAGTGTGTAGTGATCTTTTTTTTCTTCTGTGCTTAGTACCTTTTTAAGTGTCTCTTGTAGAACTGGTCTGAAAGTTGCATAATCTCTTAGGGAGTGGATGTCTTGGAAGGATTTTAATTCTCCATCACTGATGAAGCTGAGCTTGGCTGGATAGGAAATTCTTGGTTTAAATTGCTTATCTTTGAGGACTTTGAATATAGGCCTCCAATCCCTTCTTGCTTGTAGTGTTTCTGTCAATAGGTCTGCTGCTGTTTTGATTGGTTTTCCCCAGTAGATAGTCTGACCTTTCTCTCTTGCTGCCTTTAGTATTTTTTCTTTTGTGCCTACTTTAGGCGAATTACTATGTGTCTAGGGGTTGGTCTTCTCATTTGATGTCTTTTGGGGGTTTTCTGTATCTCTTGTG
Source organism: Carlito syrichta (assembly GCF_000164805.1). Lineage (NCBI taxonomy): Eukaryota > Metazoa > Chordata > Mammalia > Primates > Tarsiidae > Carlito > Carlito syrichta. The sequence continues at coordinate 3,615 of NW_006960748.1, forward strand.
CTTGGTTGGTCACATCTCTGGTGAGATGGGGAAAGTTTTCTTGGATTACCTCCTGGAATGCTTGCTCCAAGTTGTTCTCATTTTCCCTTTCTTCTTCTGGGATACCAATCAAGCATAGGTTCGGTCTCTTGATGTAATAACACATCTCTTATAGGCTTTGTCTCTTCTTTCTGAGTCTTTTTTCTATGTTTTTTTTACAGATCGGGTTAATTCCATGTTCTGGTCTTCAAGTTCTGAGATTCTTTCTTCAGGTAGATTGATTCCGCTTTCCAAACTTGTCATCTTCTTATTTATTTCCTGGATGAAGTTTTTTATTGCCACAAACTCTGTTACAACTTCTTTCAGTGTTGCATCTTGTCTTTCTTGAGTCTTATTCACTCTTTCTGACCTTTTCCTGATCCCTGTTGTATTCTGGGGCCAGTCATTGGTGACTTCTGTTATTTGGGCACCAAGGTCTGATTTCTCAGGAATTTTGTCTTTGGTAGACTTGGAATTGCCTGAGGTCTTCCTTTGACTTTTCCTTATTTGTGACAGATGTCTTTTTTTTCCTTCTCTTTAATTTTGTTATTCAGTGTCAGTGGGAGAGGCTTTCCCTTCTGATTTTTGCTCAATCCTCTTTTCTTCCCTGACTCTGGCTCTGGATGTGTTCTATTTTGAAATAGGATGGTGGATGGAAAGCTTTGCAGTTTCTTGTAGTTTTTGAAATCCAAGTAAAGTGGGACATGGGGTGCTAGGAGTCAGATGCTACTTGCAACTTATAATGTTCACTTATTGTGGTATGTTTTCCCTGAGATCCACTCCCCACCACCACTCTATATGATGATGCAAAGCGGAAACCAACCTACACCACAAAACAATCTGCAATAATAACAGAGTGAGACAAAACAAACCACAACAACAGAAAAACCCCAAGAAACTAAACTCACACACACATGCCTAGTACGAACTAAATAGAGAAGAAAGACAAAATATAAGACATATATTGACAAACCTTTTAAATTATAACAAATGAATATTTTTAAAAACCCAGAGGAACAAAAGAGCAAAAATTAACAGCAAAATCAAAAGGTGAACACTCAATCATTCACATACACACATAAACAGAGAATGACAGATAAAAGCAGAAAGAGATGGAGAAAGAAAAGAAAGAAAAAAAATTGGGGGAGGGATGCAGTTCAAAGTCTCACATACAACTTCATGCACAAAAGAAAAATATTTTTAGAATAGATGAACTAACTCAGAAAATTTTTAAAATTAAAAAATAATTGAAAATTTAACAAAACAAAATAAAACATAGAATAAATATAGGCCAAAAAAATCTGTCATCTTGTGGCTGGCTATATAGTTGTTCCTCTAATCAGATCTTTCCTGCAGAGCCATCTCTTTCAGTCTCTTCTCAGGAAGTAGAGCAGGGAAGTAGGAGGGGCACTGAAGGTGGGTAGGGCTGCAGTCCTCCCCTTCCATTCTCCTATGGTCAGGGAGATCTCTGGTGGGATGTACTCTCACGAGGTTGTCCCAGCCAGGCCTATCCTATCCTGGAATGGGGTTCTCCTATTTTGACTGATGTTTAGGCTCCATCTGGGTTTGTCCATCTCAGCTGTGGCCCAGCTATGTGGGTCTGACTTTCAGAGGATTGCTGGGGAGGAGGGGGTTGTGTCAGCCAGGACTCACCACTGATCTCTTTGGAGTTCTTCCTCATACTTTTCTGGTCACATCCTTTGTCCCATAATTGGATTAGGGTAGGGAGTGGGCGCCTGGAACTCAGTACTCTCAGGTCCCTCTGAAGTTTGTGCTTTCAGGATATTTCCTCTGGACCATAATCCAGTCCTGAGTAGTTGATCTCCATTCTCAGAGATCAGCTCTCTGGGTTGCATCTACAGCCCTTTCCAGTGCCTTGTTAGGTATCTCTCCTATTTCAATGGTAATGGAGCACCTGGGGCAAATAGTTTGTGTGTTGCTTAGGCAAAAGGTTGGAGGCTGAAGGGGGGAGCTGGGCAGAGTGATGAAAATCTCTGCCTGGAAAATGTCTGCAGTGGGTGGCTCCTCACCAGGCATGTATTTCTCTCTCCAGATTCCCTGATACTCTGTCTCCAAAAATCAAATCCTGTGTTCCAGCGGATCCGGTATGCCAGGTGAAGGTGTGCCCTGGGTGCCAGGTGCTGAGAATCAGCTGTATTCAGCAGGCTTTTCTCAGATGCATTCCTGCAGGCAGCAAACATTTCTGCAGCATTCTTGGGAACTGAACTCTAATTTTGGAGTTGTGGGAGCTTGCAGTCTCCCTCAAAGGGGAGACCCGGGTGCATGCAGCCGAGTATACTCTCAGATGGACTTTCATGCTCCCGCCAGTGCCCGTCTACTCACGTGGAGAGTCTTTATTGTCACTTGCCTCCACGGAGATTTTTACAGGGTGACCTGTCGGACACCATCTTAAGCTCTGCTCTAATCCTTTTCTTATAGTATTACAGTAGTTGTTCAAGGTCCACTTATGAGTGAGAAAATGTGATCTTTGTTCTTTGTTTCTTTGAGAGATGACTCAGTATTATAAACTCTAATTCCATCCAGGTTGCTGCAAAATTCACGATTTTGTTCTTTTTTATGGCTGCATAATATTCCATTGTGCAAATGTACCACATTTTTGAAATCCAGTCTTATTTTGATGGACAGCATGGTTGGTTCCATGATCTTGCTATTGTGACAAAGGCCGCAAGAAACATACATGTGCAGGTATCTTTCTTATAGAGTGATTTGAGTACTTCAGGGTATATTCCCAGTAGGGGAACTGAGGGGTCATTTGGAAGGTGGATTTTTAAAACTTTTGGGAATCGCCACACTAATTTCCACAGAGGCTGTAGTAATTTACACTCCCCTCGACACTGTAGAAGTGTTCCCTTTTGCCACATCCTCTCCAGCATCTGTTATTTTTTGCATTGTTGATAATGGCCATTCTTACTGGAGTTAGGTGGTATCTCATTGTAGTTTTAATTGGCATCTCCTTGATGACTAGTGAGGCTGAACATTGCTTCATGTATCTGTTGGCCGCTCATATGTCTTCTTTTGAGAAGTGTCTGTTCATATCTTTTGCCCACTTTGTAATGGGTTTTTTTTTTCTTTTCAGCACGTTTGAGTTCCTTTTAGATCCAAGATGTTAGGGCTTTGTCAGACATGGAGTTGGCGAACACTTTTTCCCAGTATGTGGGCTGTCTCTCTGCTCTCTTGATGGTTTCATTGACTTTGCAGAAGCTTGTCAGTTTAATGAGGTCCCTGCTTGTCTATCTTATCTCTTATATCTTGTGCATTTCCGGTTTTTCTCAGGAATTGGATGCCAGTTTCAACTTCCATAAGGGTGTGTCCTACATTTTCTTAAGTTCTTATGGTTTGAGGTTTTACATTTAGGTCTCTGATACATTTAGAGTTAATTTTTGTGTATAGGGGTAGATAGATGTCCTGTTTGAATATTCTGTGTGTAATCAGCCAGTTTTCCCAGCATAATTTACTGAATAGGTTCTCCTCTCCCCAGTGGTGGGTGGTGGAGGCTTTGTCAGAGATGAGTTGGTTGCGAAATTGAGGTTTTGCTTCTGGAATCTCACTTCAATTCCATTGGTCTATATGCCTGTTCTTGTATCAGTACAGGCTGTCTTGATTATTGCAGCTTTATAGTAAAGTTTAAAGTGTGGTAGTTTGACACCTCCTGCTTTGTTTTTTCTTTCTTTTTTTTTCTGAGGATTGTTCTGGCTGTTCTTGGTCATTTGTGTTTCCATATGAATTCCCATATTGTTTTTTCTATACCTGAGAAAATTGTTACTGTTAATTTGATGGGTATCGTGTTAAATCTGTAGACTGCTTTAGGTAAGATGGACATCTTAACAATGTTGATTCTTCCACTCCATGAGCATGGAATACTTTTCCACTTGTTTGTGTCATCTTTGATTTCTTTGAGCATTGTTAAAATTTTCATTATAAAGGTCTTTCACATCTCTGATTAGGAAGATGCCAAGGTATTTCATTTTTTGTGACTATTGTGAATGGGATTGTGTTTTTTATTTGGGTTTCTGATTGTTTATTATTGGTATAAAGAAATGTGATTGTCTTATGCACATTTTTTTATATCCTGAGACTTTGCCAGAGTCTTTATCATTGCAAGTAGGTTTTTAACAGTATCTCTTGGGTTTTCAAGGTATACAGTCACGTTGTCTTCAAAGACAGATAACTTGGCTTCCTCTTTTCCTATCTGAATACCCCTTATTGCATCCTCTTTTCTGATTGCTCTAGCCAGGATTTCCAAAACTATATTGAACAGGAGGGGTGAGAGTGCACATCCTTGTCTTGTTCCAGTTTTTGTGGGAAATGGTTCCAATTTTCATCTGTTTAGGAGTATGTGGGTTTCTTTTATGGCTTTTACTATTTTGAGGTATGTTCCATGTATGCCTAGATGTTCAAGGGTTTTTAGCAAAAAAGGGTGCTGGATTTTATTGAAAGCTTTTTCTGCATCTAATGATGTAATTATGTGGGGGTTTTTTGACATCTGTTGATGTATTTAGTTACATTTATGTTCTTACGAATGTTGAATCAGGCTTGCATCCCACTGATGAAGCCTACTTGGTCATGATGGATGATTTCTGCAATGTGTTGTTGATCCGGTTTGCTAGGATCTTGTTGCGATTATTAGCATCTATGTTCATCAATGATATTGGCCTGTAGTTCTCCTTCTTTGTTGGATCTTTGCCTTGCTTGGGTATCAATGTGAAGCTAGCTTCATGAAATGATTTGGGGAGAGTTCCATCTTTCTCAATTGCCTGGAATACTTTCAGTAGGATTGGTATCAGTTCCTCGTTATATGTCTTATAGAATTCTGCTGGAAAGCCATCTGGTCCAGGACTTTTATTTGAAGGTAGTTTTCTTATGACATAGTCAATTTCCTTGATTTTTATTGGTCTATTTAGGGTCTTGATTTCTTTTTGTTTCAACCTAGGCAGGTTGTGTGATGTCAGAAAGTCCACCATTTCCTTAAGGTTTTCAAGTTTGTATCCATACAAGTGTACATAGAAGTCTCTAATGATCTTTTGCATTTCTTCAGGGTCAGATGTGACTTCATCTTTTGTGATTCTGATTGTGTTTATTTGGGCTTTTTCTCTCTTTTTCTCAGTCATTCTAGCTAGGGGATCATTGATCTTGTTTATCCTTTCAAAGAACCAGCTTTTGTTTCATTGATTTTTATGTATTATCTTTTTGTCTTCTATGTCCTGGATTTGGGATTTTATTTTGATCATCTGGATTCTTCTGCTGAAGTTAGGGTTTTCTTGGTCTTGCTTTTCCAGCTTCCTTAGGTGACTTGTTAGGCTGTTGATTTGTGATCCTTCCATTTTCTTCGTGTGTGTTTGTAGAGATATGAATTCCCCTATTACTACAGCTTTCATGGCATCCCAGAGATTTTGGTAAGATGTTTCTTTATTTTCATTTGTTTCCAGGTATTTTTAATATCTGTTTTGATTTCATCATTGACCCAGGAGTTGTTTAGCATCATGGTGTTTAGTGTCCATGTCTTTTTTTAGTTTTGGGGGAAGCTTGTTGGTATTGATATTTATTTTTATTCCACTGAGGTCTGAGAAGGTGCATGGCAAATTTTCAATTTTTGAAATTTGTTTATGCTTGATTTATGACCAAGGATGTGGTCGATCTTATAGTACCATCCCGATAGGGATGAGTAGAATGTATATTCTGTGGTTGTTGGGTGG
>NW_006960749.1:0-705 GCF_000164805.1 Carlito syrichta
TTGTATATAACTCTGGTCTTAAGGTGAACCCTGTAATCCTTCAATTCCGTTTCTCTTTTTATTTTGAGAGGAGACAAGGGTTTTGCAGCTGCCAAATGTTTAGTATGTGTTTTTAAAGGTAGCCAGGAAGTATGGAAACCACGTCCCTAGGTAACTTCTGGGCATTTGTCTTATTGTATACAGAGTTTGTTTTCCACATCGACAGGGAAAATCAGGGCATCTTGCTGAGAGCAAAAAGAAATCCGGTTCTAGGCGTTCTCATTAACCAGAAACTACAGGGCCTCTTGATAAGGTTTAATCAGAAATCTGGGCTTCTGGGTCCCTACATTTTTCTGAGCTACTTGCTCCGTGGATACAATAAATCTGTCATACCAGATCCACAGGAACTTTCTGGTCCTCTTGTTAGTTGTAATCTAGGAACTGGCCCTATAAATCCTTTTGTGTCATAGTAATATCTATGACCATAATAATGTTCCCCAGAATCAAAAGGGCATATTGGTAAAAATTTCTCGATTCAGGTGACCTCAAACTACAGAAAATTCTTGATGGCGGGCATATGAGGAATGGGATGTTGTGTTTTGATGATTACACATTTTTGGGAGGTCTTGTGAGGGGGAACCAGAAATATTGGATTCCATTTTCCAAAGATCATTATGGGCGTCTTTTCTCTTGATATCCAGACACTGGAATTCTCGGTCACCAGTA
>NW_006960750.1:0-3668 GCF_000164805.1 Carlito syrichta
CCATCCTCTGGTAGGATGGTGGTGTAGGAAGTAAACTTGACTCACTTCCTCTTTGGAAGAACTTATTAGGTTTGTTTTTCATTTCCTTCTCATAGACATAGTCAGAAGGTCTGATTAGTTGACTATGAAAAGTCTTCTGGGACTTGCCATTCAGAAGGAAGTTACTCTCCTTGAGCTGCAGCCCCCTGTCTATCATGGTTGTGCACTCCTCTGATGGGAGTGTAATGTCCACAGGGTTCTCCAAAAGTTTCACTTCATTGCCAAGCCAGACCCAGTCATGGGAATGGGGGATGTTGCCTTACTCACTCACAGCAAACCTTTCATGTCTGTATTTCCAAGCAAATGCCACACAATTGATTAAGAAGACCAGAATGGCCAGACAGAAGACACAGAACAGGGCGTACATACATGCCAATCTCTGTCAACCCCCTTGAGGTCATTGTAAGCTTACTAGGATTATTAGGCTCCCGTAACTTCCCTTGAGTGGGGAAGCTTGTGAAGGTGTCTGGACCACCACTTTTGATTAACTTCTTATTCTTTCCTTCCATGGGAGCCAGTGGGGTTGAGCCAGTGGGGTTGAGCTCTTTCCTCTTGGCCAAGAGATGCATCATATTGAAACCATTCCTGAACTGTTCTCTCCTGGTTTCCTTCACGCTCTATGGAATTACTGAGGTGGTCTTTATATTCCCAGTTTATGCCCTCAGTATCATTGGTGCCTTCTTGGTGCTCAGCAAATTGATTCAATTTGACCTTGACATTCCCTTTACCCACAGCAACACTCTTCCTCTTGGACTTCTGACATGGTTCACTAACCATCATTTCTTACTTAATCAAGGGCCCTTGTCCTTTACCCTCTGCAACCACAACTGATGGTTTGGACTCAAGGTTTACCTGGCAGACACCACCATTTCATCCAATGATGAGACGGTAACTGAATAATCCTTGGGGTTGTAAATGTCTAAAGGTGTCACTGAACCATCACTGAACAAAATCCAAGAACTGACTATTGCTTCCTGCTGTGGGGACTGAAGCATGTCCTGGGCTGCTTCTGTGGAGACAATGGCCCGTCTGTCTGCTCGGTGAGGCTGCAGGGAAAGAGACATGCCAACCACGAGCTGCACGCCTAGCTTTGCAATGGTGACTCAGTTGTCCAGGATGATCACTGTCTTCTCAGCCAAGATGGAGTCAGAGTGGAGAGAGGACCTGCATGGTGATGATTCCCAGCTCCTGACCAGCCAGGGTTCTGCCATCCTATAACTGAGCGACTTTGGGCTCCTCCACCTTCAGGAACTCAGTCACGAGGTCAGTGATGTCAAACTGTCAGTCAGGGCCCAGCATGTAGTTCAGCTGCCCTATGTCAGGCAACTCAGTCACAAACTAGGTGAGGGCCTGCACCATGGCATGCGGGTACTGCAGAGAGCAGCCTCATCCCTTCTTCTTCTCATCATACTCGTCCTCACTCTCTCCGGTGGGCCTCCTGTTGGTGGCCACCGGGATCCTCCAGCCCTTAATCTGGCTCAGCTTCGTGTCTGAGATCTCAATCTGTAGGGGGAGTCTGGGAGCCCAGACAGTGACTTGGAACTGGGAGGTGAAGTGCTGGTGAATGAAGTTCACAATCGTGTCCACTTTGCTCTTCATTTCTTTCCCATTCACAAAAACAGAATCACAGGTGTTGGAAACCTTAATGAAGTCTTCGTCAGCAGACTCGCATTCCAGACTCAGACACATCCACCACAGAACCATCCTCTTGAACCCTCATGACTTTGACAGGAATGGAAACAGGCTTTCTGGTGAGAATGGCGGTATTCAAAACCTCCATGTCCACTGCAAGAGGGACGATGCCCACAAAGTTTGTCTGGCTGAGAAGATCTCAGACACAACCTGCTCACTCATGGAGTCCTCAGCTGGGTACTTCACCTGCCAGGTGATCTGCTGGGCACTGGCCAGGTCACTGCTGTTATCAACTCCAAAGTCCACTTGTAAGATCTCATAGAAGGAGCCATTTGCTCTGCTCTGCGTGTCTGGGCGATGGCCCCATGCAGGTGAGGATGGCCGACGTCTGAGTGCTGCCATTGTCTATTTCTTCCTGGACGGCCCACTGGTCCTCACTGCTGATTCTCACTGCCATGATCCTCACAACTGCTCCTGCCTTAATTCTAAGAGTGAACTGCTCTGCCACCGAGCCACTGGTCAGAGAGACCAAAAACGTGGTTGTGTTGGTCAGTTCAGAGGTACCGAGATAACAACGTTCTCGTCCAAGGTCACCAGGGACCACTTGAGGTCGTCTGGTGTGGGGTAGACCACTACACTCCCCATCCTATCCTGGGCTGGAAATGCCGGGTGGAGGCCATCCTGGCCCGTGTGGATATTGTTCTCCCCTTGCCTTCCTCCTACAGAGGCAACTGGCCAGCTTTGTCAGCAGGGTAGATGGTGAAGAAAAGCTCCCACGGTGCAGCCCCCCAGCACGGCTGGGATGTCCTCTTCGGGCTCCAGGTCCAGGGCAGATCTGAACCACTTGGGCAGCAGCTCCAGCTCGGCCACACACAACCCCAGCGCCGCTCGCAGCCAGCAGCTGGCCACCACTTCCCTCGCCTCGGGGTAAGCAAACATCGTGACACAGGAGAGATCTTCCGCAGTCACCATCATGCCAGCCCATGCTAGTGACATAAAACAAGGTCTGCACTTTGGGCCTGTTGGAGTAGATGGAGCTGTCGAGGATGTGGGAATTCAGTTTCCAGTTGAAGGGAAACTTCTCCATGTTTCCGAAGGGTGTGGATGCCACCAGGAGCTCTCCGGGGATCATCCTCTCCACGGAAAAGGGGCCGTAGCCGGCATTTATCACAGGGGACGTCCTGGCTCGGTAGGTGAAGAGTGGTTCCACCCGGGCCTGCAGGCTGGAGTTCCTGGTGAGGTCCTGGTTGGCCTCCTTGAGGAAGAAGAACTTCTCGGCCTTGGAGACGTGCAGGCTAGTGAGGAGGTAATCAGGCAGTGAGGAGAACCTCTGCGGGCTATCAGCGATCCCGCGATTCTCTGTCCCTGGGCACCGGAGCGCCGTCAGCTCCAGCAGGAGCCCGAGCGGCGGCGCCCGGCCCGGGGGCGGCATGGTCCTCGGCGCGCTGCCGGCACCGCGCGGGATGCTCCTGTGGCGCGCCCGGCCCTGCCCTGTGCTCCCGGAGCGCCCCGGGCGGCTACGCTTCCGGGCCTGGCATGGCTCATTCCGGCGCGCCGCTCCTCCCCAGACGCAGGCTCCAGCAGCGCTTCCTCGGCTGCGTCCTGCGCGCTCTCCGAACTCTGCCGTGGGTGCGCTTTGGCTGGCCACCCGCGCTTGGTTCGAGCGCGCCGCCTCCGCCCGCCGCCGCCGCCGGCGCCTGAGGGCGGGTCCCATCCTGGCCGCACCGCCTCCACCGCCACCCCTGCCATCTCTGCCTGCGCTGCCGGCCGCTCCGCGAGTTGGCGAGAGACTCCAGAGCAGTCGTACACAATACTAGCATATCTCATAGATATATGAAGTACGAAATCTCACACAAAGGTCTAAGTTCTGTGATTAGTAAAACATCGCTTTAATTATTTTGCCATTACATATATATACAATAAAAATAGTGAAACTGCTTTCATGTATGAGCCCACATGATTTATTACATTAAAAAGTACTTTCACACTCAAAAACT
>NW_006960751.1:0-672 GCF_000164805.1 Carlito syrichta
CCAGACCAGACTGTTGCTCAGAATCTATAATGACAAAATTGTCCTATCCAAGAGGCCTGTAGCCCTAAAACGTGTGGAAATAGAAAACCAGATTCCAGATTAGCCCTTATAATATGTCCATGTAGAATTGTTGGATTGGCGACCCCATAACCCAGATTCTCTTTGTTATGAGTACGACTCCCAGAAGTTACCTGGCAATGCGGAAGTACAAACTCTTATATATCAATACTCATAAGCCCAAAAGGTCAGAAGGGCCCTGGGATCCAAGATTGCTGGATCCCCTTTAAGAATACATCCTACATATTTGGGAACACCTAATCCCAATCTACGAATATCAATCTAAATTTCCAGCAGTAATTTCTGGATTAGGAGGTAAACCTGAAGCCAGAAATTACATGAAAAATGGCTAGATAATTCCTTGGGTTGTGGAATCTGGCCTTTCAGCCTCCTGCAAAAAATTACGAGCAGATTGCCAGATTCGCTGTTACAACTAAGAAGTTGAGCAGCAGTTTCCTTGGAATCAGTAATGACAGACTTGTGATACGTATACAGGAATTAGTTCTGAAAAGTGTGGGGACTGGGACTCCAAATTCCTGATTAGCATTTAGAAAATGCCTGTAGGCTTCTAGGTATGAGAAGTACATTAAGCCAAGGAAAAATTAAGAATTGCCC
>NW_006960752.1:0-1405 GCF_000164805.1 Carlito syrichta
TTGGTATTATTGTTCTGAATCTTAGTCCCATTCTGTCACCCAGGCCAGAGTGCAGCAGCCAACTCTTGGCCACTGTGGACTCCACTATCTGGGCACTGGCAATACTCCAGCTGCAGTCTCCCAAGTGGCAGGAAAGACAGGTATGTGCCACCTGACTCGGCTCAGTTTTTTGGCTTCTTATAGTGACAAGGTCTTGTCAAGGTGCCTGGGCTTGTCTCGAACACAGTGACTCAGGCCATCCTCTCACCTCGGTCTTCCACAGTGCTGGGATGAGAAGTGTGAACCCCTGTGCCCAGACTCCACAGCCCTCTTGGGGTCCCACCATGAGGCCCGCTCCCTTCCAAGGAACCAGGACCCCAGAAAGGTTGGCTGGAGTCAACAGCAAGCCCTCCCCAGGGGGAGCCCCTGACGCAGGGCAGGGGCATGTCTCAGCCAGGCATCCCACCCCTTCACCTGCCTTTTTCCCCAGAGTGGACCCACTCGCTCCTCCCAAGGGCAACCTCGAGGAAAGGGAGTGTATTACTCTCAAATCTTGGGCACTTGTGGTGGCCGAGATGAGAAGATGGCCAGAGCACGGGAACTCAAGACCAGGCGGGAGAGCATGGCAAGTCCATAATATGAGCCCAAGCAAAACCCAGAAACCCTTGGGTGAAGGCCGGCCTTGGTGGGCTGCTCTCTTCCGTTCCAGAGTTCAAGACAAGGCAGGAAGAACAGGATGTCAACCAAATGGAAAGCCTGTGATCACAGCATTTTTGGAGGCCCCTGCCAAGAGGATGGTCCAAGTTGGGTGGTTTGAGAGCAGTTTGACCAACCTCATGAGGAAAGAAAAGAAAGAAAGAAAGAAAGAAAGAAAGAAAGAAAGAAAGAAAGAAAGAAAGAAAGAACAAACGAAAGAAAGAAAGAAAGAAAGAAAGAAAGAAAGAAAGAAAGAAAGAAAGAAAGAAAGAAAGAAAGAAAGAAAGAAAGAAAGAAAGAGAAAGAAAAATCTATTTTAGTGAAAACCTTCTTCCCTCAGTACTTTCTCCACTGCCCTCCTGACATGTGAGGGTCCCCAAAATTCGACACCTTCCAGCCCCAACCCCCCCATCACTGCCTCCGCTTTGGTGTTGGAGTTCCTGAGGCTCCCTGATCAGATTCCTGATGGCTCTCCTCTCCGAGGAAAGAAATGTGCCCCAGGCAGGCAGACCCTCAGAATTGGCAATGAGGACCTTCCACCAAGAAAGGCCAGGGACACAGCCCTCACCTGGGGAAATTTCTGCGCTTCAAATTCCATTTTTCCTGGCTTTAAAACCAGTCACCTTGTGAACACACCAGGCGTACTTGAGAATCTGTGTATGATTCTGATGTTTTTGGAGACAGGGTCTGGCTCTGTGGCCCAGGTGGGGCCCATGGACAGGACCATCAT
>NW_006960752.1:2470-3304 GCF_000164805.1 Carlito syrichta
GGGGTACAAGTGTGGAGGGTGCAGACAGGCTTTCTGGGGCACATGGCCGAAGGCATGGGATGGACATGCCTAGTGGCCCCCTTTGAAACCTCCCATGAACGAGGAGTTGGAAAGTGCCTTTTCCTCTCCCATCGCTGAGGGTGATTCCTTGCGCTGGATGGCAGGGGTGCTGGTGGTGGAGGTGGTGGTGATTATTATTAATTGAAGTCCGAATTCTGCTCTGTTGCCCAGACTGGAGTTCAGGGTTACACTCGCGGACATTGCTGAATCTACTTGCCAATCTCAGGTAATCCTCCTGCCTTGGACCCCTGAGTGGCTGGAACCACAGTCCTGTGCCACCAGGCCTAGTTAATGTTTGGATTTATTTTTGATGGCCGAGTCGATGTCTTGTCCCATGTCCCGGATTGTTGTTGAACCTGCAGGCTTAGTCCATCTACTTCCATGGGGCTCCAAAAGGTGGGGATGCCAGGCTGAACCCCTGAGCCCGGCCTGGGATTGTGGTGGTGGTGGTGGTAGTTGGTATTATTATTCTGAGTCAGAGTCCCACTCTGTCGCCCAGGCCACTCAGCCACAGTGACCTCCACAGGCTGGTCTCCGGTGATGTTCCTGCCATTGTCTACCCAGTGGCTGGAATGACAGACATGCACCACCATGCTCGGCTCTTTTTTTGGCTTCTTGTAGAGACGAGGTCTCACCATGGTGCCCGGGCTGGTCTCAAACATGGGGTTCAGGTCACCCTCTTGCCTCGGCCTCTCAGAGGCTGGGATGGCAAGTGTGAGCCCCTGTGCCCAGCCTTCACACCCCTTTTGGAGTCCCACCGTGAGAACCAACCCC
>NW_006960753.1:0-1109 GCF_000164805.1 Carlito syrichta
TTTTTCCTTTCTTCTGTGTTTAATACTTTCTTAAGAGTTTCTTTTAGAGCTGGTCTAGTTGCAGTGTATGCTCTTAGGGATTGAATATCTGGGAAAGATTTTAATTCTCCCTCACTGATGAAGTTTAGCTTAGCTGGGTAGGTTATTCTTGGTTGAAATTGTTTATCTTTGAGAACTTTGAAGATTAGGTTCCACATTCCCCTAGACCAAAGTGTTTCTGTAGATAAATATGCTGCTATTCTAATTGGTCTTCCTTGGTAGGTAGTCTGATATTACCTTACTTCCTTTTCCACTTACTTCCTTTAAGATTTTTTCTTTTCTACCTACTTTGTTTAGGCAAATTACTATGTGTTTAGGAGTTGGTCTTCTCTGTTGTCTTGCAGGGCTTCTCTGAATCTCTTGTGTTTGATTGGTTGCATCACTGATGAGATGTGGGAAGTTTTCTCAAATAATTTCATGGAATGTTTATTCCAGGATGGTCTCTGTCTCTCTTTCTGCCTCAGGAAGTTCAATTACTCTTAGGTTTGGCCTCTTGAAATAATTACTCATCTCTTGAAGGTTTTGTTCTGTCTTTTTAAGTTTCTTTTCTCAAATAATTTCATGGAATGTTTATTCCAGGATGGTCTCTGTCTCTCTTTCTGCCTCAGGAAGTTCAATTACTCTTAGGTTTGGCCTCTTGAAATAATTACTCATCTCTTGAAGGTTTTGTTCTGTCTTTTTAAGTTTCTTTTCTATGTTTTTGACAGTTTGGGTTAGTTCTATATTTTGCTACTCAAGCTATGAGATTCTTTCTTCTGCTTGACTAATTCTGCTTTCCATGCTTATCAGTTTGTTGTTTATTTCATTCACAGTATTCCTTAGTGCTGTTATCTCAGTTATCAACTCTTTCCTATTTTCTCTGTCTCTCCTCAATGCTTTTTAATCTATCTATTAATTTCTTGATATCTGGTTTTATAGTTTGAGACCAGTTATTCTAGGGGCTCTTCATATTTTGTGTTCCAAAGTCTGTTTTCTCAGTGTTTGACTACTTGGGGGTCTGTGTGAGACCTATTTTCTACTTTTGGTTTTCTTCATTTGTGTAGATTTTCCTCCCCTCCCACCTTTTTCTC
>NW_006960754.1:0-719 GCF_000164805.1 Carlito syrichta
CTCTCTCTCTCTCTGTATATATAGAGGGTTTTTATCAAGAAGGGATGCTGAATTTTATCTGAAGTTAGAAAAAATTATTTTTAGGATAACATTAATATAAGGAATCTTGCAAAAGTTGCATACAGTGTAAACTTTTATTTCATACCTATGTATGGTAATAAATATGGAAGGACGTATGCCAGCATGTTAACTGCAGTTATAGGTGGACAGTTGAACTGCAGATTCTTTCTCAATTTCTTATTTCTCTCTTTTATACAAAACATTTTACAATAGCATTTATTATTTTTGCACCTGCAAAATTCTATTAAACTAATTATATATATATATATATATATAGAGAGAGAGAGAGAGAGAGAGAGAGAGAGTTGGCACCTTACTCTGTCACCCAGGATGGAGTGCAGTGGCACACTCACGGCCACCCCAGCATAAACCTGCTAGGCCCAGGTGATCTTTCCACTTCAGATTTCCAAGTAGCCAGAACTACAGGCTTGCATTACCACATGTGGCTAAGTTTTTTTTTTAATTGTAGAGGTGAAGTCTCACCAAGGTGCCCAGGCTGGTCTCAAACCTGCAAACTCAGGCAAACCACTTGCCTCTGTCTCCAGAATTGTTGGGATTACCGGCTGAGCCACTGAGCCCAGCCTACTCTCAATATTTAAACATGGTTGTTCATGAAGAAGGAAAGATTGATGGATTCATTCTTAATGCAATGCTTTTGA
>NW_006960755.1:0-4037 GCF_000164805.1 Carlito syrichta
GTGTGTGTGTGTGTGTAACTAGCTAACCGTTATATAATTGCATAATGGCTATAATTATAGTTATAATTGTATAATGGTTATTATATAATTATATAATGGTTAGCTAGTAGAAGGTGGATAAAATAGGTAAAAGAGGACTTTCGGAAGTTCAGAAATAGCATGTGCAAAAAATCAGGTATTTCCTCTAGCTTGAAAGAGAGGGTGGACAGTGAAGGAATAAGGACTAGGACAACTCTCCCTGACCACCTCCCAGGCCGAGTTTCAGACCTCTTCACAAGGGTGGTTACCAGGGGAACATGTGGCCTACAGGTTGCAAAAACACTTGCCAGAAAACTCAAATCCAAGCTGCCTGGGGAAGCTGACACCAGTGGGGAGTATGAAGCTGGAGTATGATTGCACAGAGTGTGGCAATCATGCCATACAGGTGCTCCCCACTGGATAACAATGATGGAGGACATGAACCCAAAGGGACCCAAAGTATTTTTCTACCTCTCACCCTGAAGTGACCCTCTAGCGCCCCTTACAGACAACACCCAACATTTGACCAGCTGACAAAAGACAAATGTTCACAAAGTACAACTGCATTATCAAAAATGGGTAAAAAAAAAAAAAAGGGTGGCTCTGGAGTGGAATCTCAAAAAGGAATGACTGGCACAAACATCAATCTCTTTTCTTCCTTTAAAAATACAAATTAAAAACTAGAGGCCCTGGATATCTGGAAGAGGGTTTTGGGAAAATGAAGGGAGGCATATATATAATTATGATTTCATATGTCACTTGAGCAAAGTCTTTTTTTTTTTAATGTTTGTTTTCTTACTAAAAATGATGAGTTATCCTGTGGTTAGAATATATTTTTATGCAGAGAAGTCACTTTATTTCTGAAATATTTCCAGAAAAAGAGGAAAAAAAAAACCCCTAAAAGCAATGAAGAATAAGATCAAAATGTTCTGGCAGATTCCATCAACAATCCCAACAGGAACCATGTCTTCCTGGACAGAATTCCAAACTCATTGTGTTTCTAATTCAGAACATTTCATGATGTCAGGTTCCAATGTTTTCCCATCAGTATAGATATTTTTGCATGTGATGTCTGTACATTTAAAAGCTACAGTTCTGCATGCTTTTGTTTTAAAATGTATTTATTCCAATACACCTCTCAGTGTTTCATTATATTGCCTACATTACATACAAAAAATCTGCTATCTACATGTTAGCATAACTTTTCCATCATCCATACTGTCCTTTTACATGACAAGTGACATGCATGACATCCCACATATATAATTTTAATGGAAAGGAGGGTTGCTGAGTCTATAAACTATCTGTTGTGTCATTTACAGAGATGAATGGAGAACTGAAGTCATTTTTTAGATGATTCAAGCAGAAAACACATTGGTGCCAATGACATGTAAAATTCTGATGAAGCCATATTCTGTGGTCCTTGATGCCAGACTGAATAGTTCTCTGGCAGACAAAACCTTTACTGTGGCCTAGGCATCCAACAACAGGAAGACCACTTTCTAAAAGAGTAAAACAAGAATGCTGACCAAAATGCACAAAGGCAAACTCTCTAAAACTTAAAAATTAGCATTTACAAATTATTTAGTCTACAGATGTGAAAACAGGACAAAAATCAATTTTCCCCTTGTATTAATATTTATAAATAGAAACTTTCTGTCTAGATAGTAGAGAGTATTACAGTCTGGGAATTTACCCTGGCCAGTGTGCAATATAAAACAGTTAGGAAGTCAATGATTCATTCTCTTGTAACACACAGCGTATTCTGAAGGTTGCTAAATGTTGCTCTTCTGGGAGTAAACTTCTATTATCTTTTCTTCCTGCTTTCTCTGACATGTAACACGCCTGTGTGTTGAAGGTCTCATTCTTCAATGTGGCAGCTGCTTCTCAACTCTTGTGCTCTGGCCTCTAAAGCAGCACATCTGGACCCTGGAGGCAGTGGTTGCATATCTTCAACTGTTCCAGATCCTGTGGTCACTGTCTAACCTCTGAACTTCTCTCCATGTGAACATGGAGTTCACAACCTAGTATTCTCTCAAAAGGTTTGCTGGTGTCTTCCTCGGGGCAGTCTGGACAGCTATGTATCAGTCATCATATGAATTTTCTTCAGTCCTGCAAGGTTGGTTCTGGGCTACCTTCCCTTCAAACCCTGTGAAGAGCCTGTACCTAGCTGAAGTGCTCTTCTCAGAAAGTGTCTGTCATCTTGCAAACTCCTTTTGCAGCTAACACCTGGCTGTCCTGGCTTCATCAATGGGTCAAAAGGAAAGATGTTTGGAACTTCACCTGCTTTGGCTCCTAAGTTCCATTTTAAACACTTACAGAACCAGCTGAACACTGGCCTCTGAGGTCAGGCCCACATCATCTCCAGTTTCAGCACTTCTCACAAACACACTGTAGTCCTGTTAGTAAGGGATATGAGAAGAATGTTTGGGCTGCCACTTCATGGCTAGAGGAGGCTGGGTTGTCATGTTCCCATCCATGGATATCTATGACAAGAGAACAACTGAACACCTCTTCTGGCTAGCTCAGTTATCAACCATTTGGAGTCAGGGGACTGCTTCCAGTGATCTACTGCAGATCCTTCCTACTTTTGGCCGCATTTAAAATTCTATTTCCAAGAAATGTAAATGGCTCAGTAAAGCTCATAATGAAGCATACTAGTCTAGTGTCTGCTTCTCCCACAATACCATCTTAATAAAAGAAAATGTTGTCACATTTGCTAATCTGAGATGCTTGCCTTGCTTAAGACCATTCGCAATGCTATTAAAATAATGTTTTAAATTTAAAATTATGCAAGAATTATTTCTTTTTTCCTCTCGCCATTGTGGTTTTTCAAGAGCTTTTTTCCCCTTCACAATAGCTGCTTCTTGAGTTCTGAAACAGTAATTTATTTGTGTGGTTTCAGGAAGAAAGCCATTGCTTTTCTCCATCAATGTATGACCAATGTCACCCTGTGAATGTTCTATCTCTGCCAGAGTCATGACTGAGAATTTTTTGGGGGGGGGTCATTGTATGGATGGATTTCTAAATATTGCTAACTTGAAACAGCATTCTACTTACTTTTAAAATATTGTTCTGTAAAAAGGAAAGTTTAATCTGCAGCTATATCCTAGGCAATTTCCTTTTGTGTAGATCAATTCTGATTTTAGATTTCAATTTGAATAATAAACCATGTTGACCACAAAGCACTTCTATAAATACAGCTATGTTGGGGTGTCTTTGCACACCCAGAGTTCCCCGTGAATTTCCAACAAGCAGAGAATAAGAACAAGTGTTTGTGATTCACAACTTTTCTCCAAAATTTGAAACCTCATGTAGAAAACTGTAAAAACATGGCCCTCTCTCACAGTATATTAACATTTTAAATAAAACCCTTTGTTACAATCTTATACAAGAAAGCACAACCAAAAAAAGAAGGAAAAACAAAGTGGTAACAAGCTTCCTAGATACTGCCCATCAACAATGAAGTGTGGAGAACTGGAAAAACCTGACATCCTGCATGAAAACCCAGGAAATAACATGGCATGGCAAATCCCAGCAAATAAAGCTCATATATAAATCAAATAGAGCCCAAAGAAAAGACTGAAATTTCTTCTCTTCATGTTTCAAAAACAATTCCAGAGGTCAAAGGAACAGGTGCAGGTGTAAATGTATATAAAAATAATGAGCAGCACTCGTAACAAATAAAGATAGCTACATTCAGTCATCTTTCATATATGGCTGAACTCAGGCCAAGGGCAATAAGTGTCCACTGTGTTTTAAAAGGTTTAGGAATAGAAAAAATCAGCACCCAAATCTTTTCTGATTCCACATGGTCACTTGTCATGAGATGACTAACAGTGGCCGTAGGGTCAGTATTTATATTTGCACTGGGCTAGTACCAGTCGATAAAATTGTTTTCTTAGAATTTCTCCTACATGTAACTGTTTTAGAGGCAATTTCTTGGCTTAAAACCCAGCTGCTATAGTTCGCCAGATATCTGACACCTGCTTAGAAAAGGGTTCCCACCAGACCTCTGC
>NW_006960756.1:0-761 GCF_000164805.1 Carlito syrichta
AATTGAAATTGTAATCTTTAACAAAATCTGAAAAAGAAAAAAAAAAAAACTAGGCTCAGATGACTTTACAGGATAATTCTACCAATTCTACAATACCTCTTTCACAAAATTTTAGAAAAGGGAATACTTATGAGTGAACTCTATGGGGCCAGCATTTCTCTGATACCAAAACAGACTAAGACATTAGAATAAAAATACAAATACCAATATCTCTTATGAACATAAATGCAAAAATTCTTTTAAAAAAACTTAAAAACTCAAACTTACCAATATATAAAAGTTTAAATGTATTATGGTCAACTGTGGTTCATCCCAGGAACACAAGTTTAATCATTTAGTATCAATCAATCTATTTCACAGTATTAGAAAACCCAAAAGGAAAAATCATATAAGCATCTCATTAGCTACAAAAAAAAAAAATTAACAAAATTCAAAACCTTAATGTTAAAAGCTCTCATCAAAATAGAAATACATAAAACTGAGACAAAAACATCAACCTGGTAAAGGATATCAATGAAAATTATACTGCTAAATCACACTAAATGAAAAAAAATACTCCTCTCCCATTGGATCAGGAACAGTTTATAGATTCCAATTTTAAAACTTTTGCCTAATATCACATTAAAAATTCAAAACAGTGTTGTAGTAAGACAAGAAAATAAAATTGGAAAGGATTTGAAAGAGGGACATCAAATTGTTTTATTCACAGGCAATGTTATTAAGTAGAAAGCCTGTTGGTCGCTGAGCACAGTGACTCACGC
>NW_006960757.1:0-715 GCF_000164805.1 Carlito syrichta
GACATGCCTGGGCAGTGAGATCTCATCTCTACAATAAATCAAAAAATCAGCTGGGCATGGTAACACATGCCTGTAATTCCGGCTACTTGGAAGGCTGAGGCGGAAGGATCACCGGAGCCCAGCAGGTCGAGGCTGTGGTGACCAGGAGTGGCCACTGCACTCCAGTCTGGGTGACAGAGTGAGACTACAACTCAAAAGAATAAATAAATAAATAAATAAAAATATAAAAAATAAAAAAGAAGTAGGACACAAAGTAATGTATTTTTTATATGATTTGTATAGCCATTTCTCTTAAGATATGAAACTGGAGCCTTAAAACTGAAGCGTTTTGGTGATGAATTTTATGGGATTTCTGAGCTTGATTGACTGAATAATATACAAGGAGAGAGCACATGATTGATTTTGTCAAGGCATCTGCTAATTGATTACTTTGATGTAGAGGTCCAGGGAGTCCTGAATGCTATCTAATATGCCCTATGAAAAATGGTTGGTTTCTAATAATTATTAGTTGCTGTAATTGGATAAATAGATCAAGAACTGTTGTCTTATTAAAAGGAATGATGACTGTTTTAATCTGAGGAAACAGCCCTTTTATATAACAGGAATCAATATAGAAAGATAATTTTCTACTCTTTTCTTTTTTTTTTGAGTTGGAGTCTCACTCTGTCACCTAGACTGGAGTGCAGTGGCCACTCCTGGTCACTGCAGCCTCGAC
>NW_006960758.1:0-723 GCF_000164805.1 Carlito syrichta
CCAGGAGGGGAGGGACTGTCATTTGTGACCATCTTTATTTAAGAGTAGAAAATTAAGCTGGGATCAGTGGCTCAGACTGTAATCCCGCGACTTTGGGAGGCTGAGGTGAGTGGATTGCCTGAGCCCGCGGGTTCGAGACCCACCTGGGCAGCGAGACCTCATCTCTACAATAAATCAAAAAATCAGCCGGACATGGTAGCACATGCCTGTAATTCCGTCTACTTGGAAGGATGAGGCAGACGGATTGCTGGAGCCCAGCAGGTCGAGGCTGCAGTGACCAGGAGTGGCCACTGCACTCCAGTCTAGGCGACAGAGTGAGACTCCAACTCAAAAAAAAATAGTAGAAAATTGTCTTTCTATATTGATTCCTGTTATATAAAAGGGCTGTTTCCTCAGATTAAAACAGTCATCATTCCTTTTAATAAGACAACAGTTCTTGATTTATTTATCCAATTACAGCAACTAATAATTATTAGAAACCAACCATTTTTCATAGGGCATATTAGATATCATTCAGGACTCCCTGGACCTCTACATCAAAGTAATCGATTAGCAGATGCCTTGACAAAATCAATCATGTGCTCTCTCCTTGTATATTATTCAGTCAATCGAGCTCAGAAATCCCATAAAAATTTATCACCAAAACGCTTCAGTTTTTAAGGCTCCAGTTTTCATATCCTAAGGATAAATGGCTATACAATCATATAAAAAAACATTACTTTG
>NW_006960759.1:0-758 GCF_000164805.1 Carlito syrichta
TCATATTGTCCTGATAAGGGCTTTCTGTACACAGAGACTTAAAGGTAGACATTAAGCAAGAAGGCTGGTAATTATTAAAAGCAGAATTATTATAAAAACAAATAGGGAGGGAGTTGGAATGTCCTTCATAAGGAAAGTTATGATTAGTGACAAGTTTGACTTGAGCACGAAATAAAGCAGGCTCTCCCCTTGTCCTGTAAGAAGACTTCCATTTTATCAGAGGTTTTATACTTTCTTTTGGATCTCAATGTCTAGTCATAGCTGAGTAGCCTGAAGAGTCCAAATTTAAATGATTAATAACAAATAAAGTGTGATTCAAGATGTGGTGCGGAGAGCTATACTTGAACTCACCCTCTTATAACTTAATTGATTTTTTAACGTTTGGTGAACTCTTTCAACTATAGCTTGTCCTTGTGAATTGTAGGGAATTTCTGTGGAATTTGTAATATTAAATTAGGAGTAAAATTGCTGGAAAAATTTAGATGTATATGCAGGACCGTTGTTGGTTTTCAGTTGATCTGGCAAACCTAGCTATGAAAAGCAAAAGAATAAATGTTTTACCACGTCCTTGTAGGTTTCTTCCAGTTTTTGCTGAATCTAAAATAACATGAGAAAATGTATCTACAGTCATATGCAAATAATACAATTATCCAAAGCTGGGAAAACGAGTTACATCCATTTGTCATAGTATGTTAGGTCTCAGTCCTTGAGAGTTGTCTCCTCCTGGAGCTGGAACAAAGGTTTTTGAATTCTCAGAA
>NW_006960760.1:0-742 GCF_000164805.1 Carlito syrichta
ATTTTTCCTTTTGGGTTTTCTAATACTGTGAAATAGATTGATTGATACTAAATGATTAACCTTGTGTTCCTGGGATGAACCACAGTTGACCATAATACGTTTAAACTTTTATATATTGGTAAGTTTGAGTTTTTAAGTTTTTTTTAAAGAATTTTTGCATTTATGTTCATAAGAGATATTGGTATTTGTATTTTTATTCTAATGTCTTAGTCTGTTTTGGTATCAGAGAAATACTGGCCCCATAGAGTTCACTCATAAGTATTCCCTTTTCTAAAATTTTGTGAAAGAGGTATTGTAGAATTGGTAGAATTCTCCTGTAAAGTCATCTGAGCCTAGTTTTTTTTTTCTGAACAGATTTTGTTAAAGATTACAATTTCAATTTCTTTAATATATAAGAATCTATTTGGGCTACATATTTCTTCTTACTAGATCTACTTACTTCTTACTAGATTCTTACTAGTTCATGACATTCTAGGAATATACTCATTGCATCTGAATTATTTAATTTATCAGTATGAACTTATTTATGATCTTTATCATTTTTATAGTACTTACAGAATTTGTAGTAATGTAACCTTTATTTCAGATGTTTGTAATTTATATCTTGTCTCATTAATTTTATCACCTAAAAATATTTTTATTATATTGATTTTCTTTGTTTGTTTCCTTTGTTATTTACTTCCATTCTGATATTTATTATTTCCTTTTTCCTTGTTTAGTGTGAGTTTAACTTTTCTTTTTT
>NW_006960761.1:0-733 GCF_000164805.1 Carlito syrichta
ATGTGCTCTCAGGGGTTGAGATTATTAAAAACTAACTTTAAGCCGGGCTCGGTGGCTCAACCTGTAATCCCGCGCCTTTGGGAGGCTGAGGTGAGTGGATTGCCTGAACCCGTGGGTTCAAGACCCGCCTGGGCAGCGAGACCTCATCTCTACAATAAATAAAAAAAAAATCAGCCGGGCGTGGTAGTGCATGCCTGTAATTCTGGCTAGTCAGAAGGCTGAGGTGAAAGGATCGCTGGAGCCAAGCAGGTGAGGCTGCGGTGGCCAGGAGCGGCCACTGCACTCCAGTCTGGGCGACAGAGTGAGACTCCAACTCAAAAACAAAAAAACAAAAAAAACCCTCACTTTTCATCAAGGATAGTCTTGATCAAGGATAGATGAACTGCTTCATCAAGGATAGTCTTAAATAAAACTGGCATTAAAAAAAGCTGGAAATGTGACACAATGAGGAAGACAATGACTACTAGTGCAGTGGGAGTCACAGTAATGATTCAGGCTGGGCACCAGCAGTTTTATCCCTTATTTATTTTTTACATCATTGGTATACACAAATATATACACAAGAAAAAAGCAGGTATCTAAGTTTTAAACTTTGCATACCCCCTAAAAAAAGGCTCAGGAGCACAGTGGTTTGTAAACCACAGTTTGAGAACTACTGATATGAAAGAACAAGTAGATAAAAAACAAATGTGAAAGAGCATAATCATTGCAATTCATGACTCTGTAAAATTGG
>NW_006960762.1:0-753 GCF_000164805.1 Carlito syrichta
CGGAGATGGGGTCTCCACGTGTGGCACAGGTTGGCCATGGGGTCGGGCTCTAGCCATCCTCCTGCCTCGGCCTCACAGAGCGAAGGGATTTCAGTCGTGGGCCACCACCAGTCCTTGGGTCAGGGCAGGCCTCAGCTGGAGGATCGCCTCTGGCCAAAGCTCAAGACCATGCAGGAACACCATCATGTCTACCAAATTGAAAGCCTGTGATTGCAGCAGTTTGGGCGGAACTGACAGAGAAGATGGACCGAGTTGGGCAGTTTGAGAACAGCCAGTGAGGAAAGAAAAGAAAGAGAGAAAGAAAGAAAGAAAGAAAGAAAGAAAGAAAGAAAGAAAGAAAGAAAGAAATGAAGGAATGAAAAATGAAGGAATGAAAGAAATGAAGGAATGAAAGAAACAAAGAAAGAGTGAAATTCATTCTCCAGCAAACCTTCTACCCTCAGTAATTCCCCACCATCACCCCCACATGTGATGGTCCCCCAAGCTCTGCTCATTCCAGCCCAAACCCACACCAATGACTGCCCCTGCTTTGATGTGGGAGTTCCCAAGCTTCCCTGGCCAGGTTCCTACCAACTCTCCTCTCTGAGGTGAGAAATGTTCCCCAGGTAGGCTGACCTTCTGACTCGGCAACGAGGAACTTCTGCCAAGAAAGGCCAGGGACACATCCCTCACCCAGGAACATTTCTTCCCACCCAATCCCATTTTTCCTAGCTCTAAATTCAGTTGCCCTGTGAACACACCACACCCACTTGA
>NW_006960763.1:0-750 GCF_000164805.1 Carlito syrichta
CCTCATCCCTTCTTCTTCTCATCATACTCGTCCTCACTCTCTCCGGTGGGCCTCCTGTTGGTGGCCACCGGGATCCTCCAGCCCTTAATCTGGCTCAGCTTCGTGTCTGAGATCTCAATCTGTAGGGGGAGTCTGGGAGCCCAGACAGTGACTTGGAACTGGGAGGTGAAGTGCTGGTGAATGAAGTTCACAATCGTGTCCACTTTGCTCTTCATTTCTTTCCCATTCACAAAAACAGAATCACAGGTGTTGGAAACCTTAATGAAGTCTTCGTCAGCAGACTCGCATTCCAGACTCAGACACATCCACCACAGAACCATCCTCTTGAACCCTCATGACTTTGACAGGAATGGAAACAGGCTTTCTGGTGAGAATGGCGGTATTCAAAACCTCCATGTCCACTGCAAGAGGGACAATGCCCACAAAGTTTGTCTGGTTGAGAAGATCTCAGACACAACCTGCTCACTCATGGAGTCCTCAGCTGGGTACTTCACCTGCCAGGTGATCTGCTGGGCACTGGCCAGGTCACTGCTGTTATCAACTCCAAAGTCCACTTGTAAGATCTCATAGAAGGAGCCATTTGCTCTGCTCTGCGTGTCTGGGCGATGGCCCCATGCAGGTGAGGATGGCCGACGTCTGAGTGCTGCCATTGTCTATTTCTTCCTGGACGGCCCACTGGTCCTCACTGCTGATTCTCACTGCCATGATCCTCACAACTGCTCCTGCCTTAATTCTAAGAGTGAATTGCTC
>NW_006960764.1:0-657 GCF_000164805.1 Carlito syrichta
CATTTGAAGTAGCAGTATACAGTTGCTGTCGTCAATGAAACATATCCAGTCAGTCAACTGGGATACATTTCAAAAATAAGTTAACTAACAATCAGCAACAGGATATTTTATCTAAGCACGTTTCAATAAAATAAGGGTCTGTGTTTTTATTTCGGTGTGGAAAAAAGTGGTTAAGGCTACAGCAACAAGAAGTTCTTTCTAATGACTGGCTATGGATTCAGGGCTCTGGTGTAAACTTTTGCTTCTTAATTTGTAATTTGAAAGAGGTAGGGTACAATTCAGGTGAAATATATGAATATTCATTTTACAGGAACCCTTGTTGTTCAGGCCTGTCCCCGACCGTCCCGGCACCCCGGGCAGAATCCAACTACTGCAAGTCCTGGCCCTCCCCCTCCCCTGCATCTCCCAACTCTGAAAATCTTTTTTGTTGTCGTTATTATGATGGTTGTGCAAGGTTCACTTATGAGTGAGTACATGTGATACCCAGTTTTTGCTTCCGTGAAAGGTCACCCAGTAGTATAGACTCTAACTCCATCCAGGTTTCCGTGAACTTCGTGAGTTTGTTCTCGTTGTGACTGCATAATATGGCATTGTTCCTACGAACCACATATTTTGAATCCAGTCCTCTTTAGATGGGCAGGATGGTTGGCTCCATGT
>NW_006960765.1:0-2787 GCF_000164805.1 Carlito syrichta
GTTCTGCAATTTAATCCAGGGGAAAGCTGTGGTTCAAAATCTTTCTGCAGATCCCAGTGTCCACCAACAGGTATATGGGCACCCTGCAACCCACTTCCCACTGCCTTACATTCTGTTCATGCAGTGGGGGTTTAGGTTTGCTCCCTGGAACAAAAGGAGGTAAGAAAAAGTAAATTAATGGAACAAGGGGGGGTCAAGAGGAAGTTGGAGAGAAAGAAGAGTAAGGGGAAAAACAGACATACATACCAACTAACGAATGAAAAGAGACACAAGGCCAGAAAAGAGTAAAAAACAAAGAAGATTTCTTAAGGCATAGTGGTAATCACAAATTGCAGTCTTTTGATATGTTCTTCCCCAACACAAACAGGTAGTCTAAGTCAAAAAGCAAACAAAGTGAACAAAACAAACTGTCAAAACAATAAAATCAAAAATCAAAATAAGAAACCAGACTACCTCTGAGGTCTTTCCTGAGTGTCTTAAGTTTCTTCAGCTCTGTTTTCCAGCCCCTCCCCTCTGCTCTCATTGCAGGCCAATAGGGTTACTCATAGCTTGGGTCAGTTCCCATGGTTTGCTGCCTGACAGGTCTACCACACAGAACTGAGTTGTCTGTGTCTGATTTAGCATGGGGGAAGGACTTTCGTCTCCTGTTTTGGCAAGGTTAGCTTAGAAAATAAAGTGGAGGCTGCGCAGGGATGGGCAGAGCAATTCAAATCTCTGCCTCAAAAATGGCTGTTGTGGGCAACTCCTCACCAGGCATGGACTTCTCTTGACTTTCACTGATTCTCTTGCTTCACTCATCCAGGGCCCCAGTTCATCTACTATAATGGGTGATGATTGTGTGTGTCCAGCATCAGGCATTGGGAACCAGCAAGATAGCTTGGTGCTGCCATTTGTTGTATCTGTGGGCAGCTCGGGATGGAAGAGGGAACCTGGAATTCCCCAGGGCCAGAGCCGAGAGCCGCAGCATCAGCAGGTGTGCAGCATCAGCAGGTGTTCGGCACCTGATAGCAATCACAACAATAATCCCTTGCAGAGACTGTAGTGCAATGGAGGCAGTTTGCTGCATGGAATTAGCTACAGCAGCCAGCCTTCGTGGAGGTAGTGGCTGCAGGGGCATGAGAAACTGCCTTCAGGAGCCACCTTTTGTGGCAGTCTTCACATCTCGACTTGTCCTGGTCACCATCTTGCCGAGTGTACACATTGCCTATATTGTAAAAGGCTTATCACAACCTGCTGAACTTCTGCTTGTTTCTTTTTTTTTTTTTTGAGTTGGAGTCTCACTCTATCTATCTATCTACCAGACTGGAGTGCGGTGGCCGGGAACCTCGACCTGCTGGGCTCCAGCGATCCTTCCGCCTCAGCCTTCCGAGTAGCCGGAATTACAGGCTGAGCCACCAAGCCTGGCTTGCTTTTTTCTTTTAACTGTTCTTTCTGAAATACTTCGAATATCTGCTTTGCTGTCACTGGTGAGTTGGGGTGTTTTACTAGTATACACAGACTTTGCACAGTTATTGATGAAATTCCAGGGGTGGAGGACCCCAGATGGAATGGAAATTGCTACACAAAGGTCTCCCAAGCAGCAGAGACTGGAGTGAAGAGGTACTAAGTGCTTCACACGTGGAGAGCACAGTCCTGGGGTAACTGTCCCAGGCCGTCTGCCAGCGTGGCCTCTCCTGGATGATGTATTTTCAATGAATAGAATTAAGGTAGACTTTCGACAGTGTGAATTTTTTTGTTTGGTTGATTTTTAGTTGTTTTTTGCATCCTGAAAGTTACAGGAGGGAACACTTCAGAAAAAACTAAATATTATGACCTACTAATCCAAGAGTCTAGACATTTTTTCAGATGAAAAAAAATAAGGGCCAAATTGGCTGTGATTGATCTTGAACCACATGCAGGCACCAGGATTCAACAAACAAGTTGGTTTGTACTCAAAACCCCAGGATTTTCCTAGCTTTTGCTTGTTCCAAAATAACACTACAGAGCATTTACAAAATTTCCTGTATTCCATCTAGCTAATTGGCTTACTTCTGAATATCATCTATTGCAAAAAAAAAATGTTATAGCAATAAAGAAAGCTACTTAATAAAGAAAATCCCAACCTCAAAGTTGAAAGAGAGAGAGAGAGAGAGAGAGATATTAGAGTAACAATTTCCCACTCTCGCTCTCTCTGGAAAAAAGAAAAAACCTTATGCAAAATTGAATTGGCAATTTGACTAACATGAACCATCCAACAAGTCAGTAAATCATGTTAATGGCAGGATTTTTTGCCAAACCTAATGTTAGTGTGCAGGAAATATATCTTTGTGGACCTACTGTGTATAAAGTATTATGCTAGATAATCACTTTACTTAACATTTGATTAGATTTATTTTAGCATCCATGACCAGCACTGTCAGACTAGGAAAAACAAAAATTTTCCCCTCAGCTAATCTTGGTTCAAAAGATGTGTTTTACTTATTAGTAATTCACACTGGCCTGGGCAGTTCTAAATCACCTTCACTAGCAGCTCTCAATCAATGACTTTCAGAGTTGGGGTATAAATACACCTGTTCCTTGCCCCCTCAGATGGAATGATTCTGAGGCATATATTTACACTGTTTCCAAGAGTTTTTCCATGAGATCCGACTCCAGGAGCCTAATGTGGCTAACACATTTAGTAGCCATCTTCTCCTCCCTATGTCACCTCCTTATTTCTCTCTCCTGGTGGCACCTCTGAAACAAATTACTTGCCTTTGATTTTTCATCTTTGAGCATCTCTCTTGATAACACTAGAATAACTACCTA
>NW_006960766.1:0-823 GCF_000164805.1 Carlito syrichta
GTCACATCCTCTCTAGCATCTGTTGTTTTTGAGTTATTGATGACAGTCATCTGGACTGGAGTAGGTGGTATCTCAGTGGTTTTAATTTGCATTTCTTTGATGACTAGTGAAGTTGAGCATTTTTTCATGTATCTGTTGGTTGCTCATATGTCTTCTTTTGAGAAATGTTTATTCATATCTTTTGCCCACTTTGTAATGGGTCTGGCTTTTTATTTTCTTTTCAGCTCATTTGAATTTCTTGTAGATCCTAGATGTTAGGCCTTTGTCAGACATACAGTTGGCAAATATTTTTCCCCAGTCTGTGGACTGTCTCCTCACTCTCTTGATGGTTTCTTTGGCTTGGCAGAAGCTTGTCAGTTTGATGGGTTCCCATTTGTCTATCTTATCTCTTATGGCATGAGCACTTGGGGTTCTGATCATAAATTGGATTGCCAGTTCCAATTTCCATAAGGGTGTCTCCTGCATTTTCTAAGGTTCTTATAGTATGATGTTTTACATTTAGGTCTTTGATTCATTTAGAGTTGATTTTTGTGTATGGTGATAGGTAGGGATCTTGTTTTAATCATCTGCATGTGGTCAGCCAGTTTTTCCAGCACCATTTACTGACTAGGCTGCTCTCTCCCCAGTTGTCGATGGTGGAGGATTTGTCAAATATGAGTTGGTTGAGAAACTGAGGTTTGCTTCTGGAATCTTTATCCTGTTCCATTGGTCTATATGCCTGTTGTTGTACCAATACCAGGTTGTTTTGATTACTGTAACTTTGTAATAAAGTTTAAAGACTAGGAGTGTGATACCTGCTGCTTTGTTGTTTTTTTGCTGAGGA
>NW_006960767.1:0-768 GCF_000164805.1 Carlito syrichta
TTATTACCATTAGATAATACATCCTTTTTCTAATCTTACTGGGCCAACTAGCTACATCTTTATCAAATGTAGAATTAAAAATACACAAGTTTGCTTGCTTTGGGGAATCTCCATTTCCTTATGAATGCTCCCAGGTCATGTTAAACTTAGAGTAAATAAAGTTGTATTCTTTTCTCCTGTAAATGTGTCTTTTGTTATAGGGGTCTCAGTCATGAACCTAGTGATGGGTGAGGAGAAGATATTTCTTTTCCCCTACACTATCTCTTATTATCATCTGCTTCAAAAACTTGAGAGACCTAATGAGCATCATTCAGCTAAGCCCAGTTAGCTCCTAGAACCATGAGAGGGAAGAATAATAAATGACTGTTGCTGTTTTAAGTCAGTATTTTGGGGTAGTTTGTTGTGTAATGATAGATAGCCCAAACAGTAGGCACCATTAAAGTCTTTTTTAAAAAGTGATAGTCTCAGCCGGGCTCAGTGGCTCAGCCTGTAATCCCGCGCCTTTGGGAGGCTGAGGTAAGTGGATTGCCTGAGCCCGTGCACTCCAGTTTGGGCGACAGACTAAGACTCCAACTCAAAAAAAAAAAAAGTGATAGTCTCTTTTTAATATTTTTATTTCTTGAGACAAGGACTCACTCTGACAGGTCTCACTCTGTCACTAACGCTATGGTGTAGTGACACAAGCATAGCTCACTGTAGTCTCCAACTCCTGGACTCAAGTGATGCTCCTGCCTCAGCTTCCCAAAGCACTGGGACTACAGATGTGAG
>NW_006960768.1:0-1101 GCF_000164805.1 Carlito syrichta
CGGGGTTTGAGCATTGCTTTTGCTAAGATCATAATCAGTTTTAAAGAATTTTCAATTATCTAAATTTTTATACTAATGCAGATCCCAAATACTACTTTGTAAAACTCCATGTTGTTTTTTTAAATATATATATTGGGCCCCAAATTTTCTTTTTTATGTGTGCATCATTTTAAATGCTTGGTGATTAAAAGTATCACATTAATAGGATACTTTCTTGCAGACTACAGTATTATGTCTCACGGAGAGAAAATACTAGGGGATTCAACGGAAATACTCTTTTAAAAATAAAAATTGGTTTAAAATATAAAGGGAATGTGATTTTATATTTCCTTCAAATATATAGGGGTAACTTTCTCTAAGAATTGCACATCTGTAATATTTAATCAATATTAACAAGAAGAGAATACAGAGTGCACCAAGAAAATGTATACAAATTTTGAGAGTTAATAAAGCAGTATTAAATTATGGTACTGTTTTATTTTCTAAAGTATTTAAGATTTATTATGCATTCTGCCTTCTGAATAGCACTTAGGTACACTGAATCTCAAGGTTCAGTTTTCTAAGAATGATATAGATCTGGAATCTCAACAAATTTCAATTTAAGCAGAATAAAACATTCAGAATTTATGTGAGAAACACTGTAGTTGTCAATTTTGAAGGCAGAATTATACCATGTATTCCAACGTATTAAAAGGAAAAGGAGTTATCATTGGAGTACTATACAATTCTTAAAAAATCAATCCCAGCATAGTGAACTTTTGAGGCCCAACCATGAATTGTAACCATTTTGAAAGTGAAAAAAACAAATAGAATAAACAAATAAAGTCAGTTGCATGTTTTACAGCTTTCGTTCTTTTATTTATTTAATTATTTATTTTAATGTTTTAAAAAATGTGGGGTACAATTCAGAGTTAAATATACAAACATTGATTTTGCAGGGTCCCTGGTGGATGAGGTATGCCCCTCCATTCCTTAGCAGAATCCCTCCACTGCCAATCTAACACCTCCGCCTAAACAGTTTTCCACTACTGCCAATCAGTTTCTTACAACACTATAAGTGATAAAGTTCAGCTTATGAGCAAGAATATATGAAACTCTGTT
>NW_006960769.1:0-680 GCF_000164805.1 Carlito syrichta
AGGAAGAGTAGTGGTGGTATGAGGAGAGGAGGTGGGAGGGGTGTTGTGGTTTGGCGCACGAGGGCTTTTCGGAGGACAAAGAAGAAGGCTTATATAAGATGGCTGCTATTTTTAAAATGGCTCCCAACATTTATGTACCATGGTGAACTTGTCTTTGGTTGAATTTGGTTGGAAACCTCTGTGCTTGTTGTCCTTGGAGTTTGGCATCTGTCTCCAGATTTGAGAAGATTTTAGCTGTTATTTTACTTAAATATGCTTTTGGGTTAATTTCCTCTCTCTCCTCCTGCTGAACTAATTTTGTGCATATTTTACGTCTCTTGTTAGTGTCCCATAATTACCATAGGCTTTCTTAATTCTTTTCTCTTTTGGCTTCTCTGGCTAGAACATTTCAGATGTTCTATCTTCATTCTTGTTTGTTCTTCTGCTTGAATAAGCCTACTGTTGAAGCCTTCTATTAAATTTTTCAGTTCAGTAATTATGTTCTTCATCTCTAGGATTTTTATTTGAGTTTTGCTTATTGCTGCTATTTCTTTGTCATACTTCTCATTTTGTTCATGTATTTTCCAAATTTCATTTAATTTTTAAAAATCTATGTCCTTGTGGATCACTGAACTTCTTTGAGAGCATCATTCTGAATTACTTGACTGTTAATTTGTATAGCTTCTTTATATATATATATA
>NW_006960769.1:1196-147335 GCF_000164805.1 Carlito syrichta
GTGTGTGTGTGTGTGTGTGTCTCTCTCTCTCTCTCTCTCTCTCTCTCTCTCTCTCTCTCTGCAGGATCTTAGGGTGTACTTTAAAGATGCATTGAGCACTGTTTACATTCTCAGATATAACAGAACTAGCCCCCACTCTTTGCTGAAGTGCAAATGTGGCAGTTATGTCCTTCTCTGACCAGGATAATGGGATGGACATTGAGGCTGCACAAAGTGGTGTTTAAACTCTCAGATAAGGCAGAACTGGCCTCTTTTCTTTAACAAATTGTGTTGCAGGGAATGTCTCACCCTGGGTGTGACCTTGAGATAGGGTCTGAGGCCAAGCCTAGAGGCTTTCTGGTGATTCAAGCCAGGTAGAACTTTCCATCATTTCTGGGAGTGACCAACTTGGCTCTGCAGGTAGGCTGTGCTGTTGGCTGATACCTTTGAGTAGGTGCCACTGATGGCAGGTATACTGAGTATCTGTACACTGGTTACTGTGAGCTCTGCCTCTTTGCTTTGTTCCTGCCTGACCTTGGGTGGTCTAGCCATGCCATCATCCCTTTTGGACCCCTTGAGGTGACACCAGAGTGGGCTTCCTGGGAAGCATCTCAGAATTATACAGAACCTAGATGCCTGCCTTCAGTTCTCTTTAACCACTCGAGTAACTGTGAGCCCTGAAGAGTCCTTTCTGTGTGGCACTACAAATTTGGGTGAGGGAGAGGTGCAGTATGATCAAGTGAGACCATTTCTCTTATCCTCTTTTGTAGTTTTTATCAATTTCTGTGGTCCACACAGGTGTCCCAAGCTAAATAGTAATCTGATCTGTCTAGTCAAATACTAATATAGCCACTTTACATTTTGTTTGAGAATTATTGGCATGTACATAATTTTGTATTATTTACTTAAATGGATTTCTTATAGACAATTTACAGTTGTCATGCTTTTTAAATATAATTTGACAGTTTCCTCCTTTTATTGCATGGTTTAGTCCATTTACATTTAATGTGATTGTTTTATAATTTAAATTTAAATTAAGCATCTTGGTTGGTGTTTTTTTTTTTGTCCCATCTTTTCTTTGTTCTGTTTTCCCTTTTTCCTTGACTTCTTCTGTTGTAGTTGAGTGTTTTTAATGGTTTTCTTTCATTTCCATATAACATTATTTCTTATATCTAAAATACTTATGCATATATAAGTATATCCATTGTGTTATACTAATCTTTATTTCTTAATCGTTGATCTATGTTTGCAATATATATACATCCTTAACTGTTCACAGTCAACTGTCAAATAGTGTTATACATTTTTGCATGTAATGAAAATCCTTACAAAAGTATACAGTTGACACTTGAACAATGAGTAGACTGAGTAGACAGAAAGGTTAGTCTTTCTGTCACAAGGGATGCAGAAGCAGAAATAGAGGAAATGGGAATGGAGGCAGGAGACACCAGCATACTTGGTGTAATAACTTTTATTGAAAAAAAAATCTATATTTAAGTAGACTTTTTCAAGTGTCAGCTGTCCTTGTTCTTATCTTCCATTTGTTCTTTTTAAAATTGTTAACCTTTATTTATATTAAACCTCCAAATATATTGATAATATTTTCTTTTGCCAGTTATTTTGGAGGTGACTAAAAATAATGAAATGTATTATCTGTATTTTGACCTCATTTTTAACAATTTTCCAGTGTTTATTTCTTTGTGTAGATCCAGATTTTCTCTGCTATCATACTCCTTTTGCCTAAAGATCTCTCTTTAATAAATTTTTTTCTTTTGAGTTAGAGGCTCGTTCTGTCATCCAGGTTGGAGTGCAGTGACATACTCACGGCTACCCCATTGTCAACCTGCTGGACTCCGGCAATCCTTCCGCCTCAGCCATCCAAGTAGCCAGAACTATAGGCATGCACTCCCACACCTGGTTAATTTTTGATTTATTGTAGAGATGAGGTCTTGCCAAGTTACCCAGACTGATCTCAAACCTGCAGGCTCAGGCAGTACACTCACCTTGGCCTCCCAAAGTGATGGTATTACAGGCTGAGTCACCGAGCCCAGCCTCCTTTAATACATTTTACAGTGCAGGTCTGGTAGCAATGATTTATCTCAGTTTTTTGTATGTCCAAGGAGGCCTTTATTTTTGTAAGCTATCTTCACTGGTCAGAATTATGAGTTGACTTGTTTTTATTACTTTCAATAATTAAAGATTCTCTTTCACTGTCTTCTGCCTTACATAGTTCTGATGAGAAGTCACTTGTCATTCTTTTCTTCTCTGTGTATAATAATTTTCCCCCGATTTCCTTCATAATTGTCTCTTAACCATTGGTTTTTAGCTGTTTGGTTATGATAGTTACAGGATTATGTTGTTTGTGGGTGTACATATGTGTATATTCTGTTGTTGATTTATTTTGCTTGAGGTTCTCTGAGCTGCTTGTATATGTAGGTTTTTCTTTTTCTTTTCTTTTTTTGTCTTCTATTAAATGTAGAGAATCATTATCCTTTGAATATTTCTTCTGCTGTGTTGTTCTTCTGGAGTTTTATTACGTGCATTTTTATTACATCCATTTGATTCTATTCAGTAGCCATTGAAGTCTCTTTTTGTTATATATAATTTTCATATTTTTATTTAGATAAATTCCATTGGCTTATCCTCAAGTTCAGTGATACCTTTCTCAACTGTGTTTAATCTGTCAAGGAAATTCTTTTCTGATATAATTCTTTTTATTTCTACCATTTCCATTGAACTCTGATGAATACCTCATTTCTTCATGCATGTTGTTCACCTTTTCCATTAGTTCCTTTTGCATGTCAGTTAGAGTTATTTTAAAGTCATTTTTTGACAGTTTCAACATCTGGGCATATCTCAGTCTGTATTATTTATTCCTTTATCTCTTGACAGTGGTTTTTTTTTTTTTTCTTGCCTGTTGTATATTTTTTATTGCATGCCAGATATCACATATAGAAGAATGGTAGAGGCTGATGTGAGCAATGCTTGTATACAGAAAACGGGTTGACTTCTTCTGTAAGGTAGTTATGAGTGATTGACTTAAAATTGTCAGTAGCAAAGCTGGTGCTATGGCTTGAATGCTTCCCCCAGCAGAAAACCTCATGTTTAAATTGGGAGAATGGGCTGGGCTTGGTGGCTCAGCCTGTAATCCCAGCACTCTGGGAGGCCAAGGTAAGTGGATTGCCTGAGCCCGTGGGTTCAAGACCCGCCTGGGCAACTTGGTGAGACCTCATTTCTACAATTAATCAAAAATTAGCCGGGCGTGGTAGCATGCGCCTGTGGTTCCAGCTACTTGGAAGGCTGAGGCAGAAAGATCGCCGGAGCCCAGCAGGTCGAGGCTGTAGTGGCCAGGAGCTGCCACTGCACTCCAGTCTGGGTGACAGAGTGAGACTCCAACTCAAAAAAATAAATAAATAAATAAATAAATAAATTGGGAGAATGGATAAGGGAAAAAAATATAAGAAAAGACAACTTCATATTGAAAGTTAATTGTCATTGGGATGGTATTGGGAAGTGAGGCCTTTAAGAGGGGGTAAATACCATTGTCACAGGAGCAGCTTTGTTATGAAAGTAAACTCTCTTGTCTACACTTTTTTGCCCTTCTGCTTATCCACCATGAATGACATAACAGGAAAGCCACTAGTTGTGCTTGGGCTCCAAGAACTGTGAGCCAAACTTCTTTATAAGTTGCCAAGTTGTCAAGTCTTTGGTATTCTGTTACAGCAGCAGAAAACAGACTAAAACAGTTGGATTTGAATGTATTTATTCCTGTATTTATTTATTTGTTTGTTCATTCATTCATTCATTCGTTCATTCATTTAGAGTTGGAGTCTCACTCTATTGCCCAGAGTGAGTACACTGGAATAATCATCGCTTACCACAACCTTGACTTCTCATGCAATTCTGCCTCCCAAGTAGCTGTAGGTGTGCACCACCATGCCCAGTTAATTTTTTAATATTTTTGTAAAGATGAAGTCTTGCTGTGTTGCCCAGGCTGGTCTTGAATTTCTGGGCTGAAGCCATTCTCCTGCCTCAGCCTCCCAAAGTGCTGGAATTACAGGTGTGAGCCACTATACCTGGCCTGAGTGTTGTTAATTCTATAGTCACCTTCAGTGTATCACTTTTCTTACAACAATAGGCTCCAGTGTCTTTGTGGTTATTATGGAGAATGGGTTGTCTAAAAGTTTTTAATCATTGTTTTCTCTGCTATTAGCTTTCAGCAATTTTTGTACTAATAGGTCACAAAAGGACTCTTTCTTTATGCTCTTTCTTCTCTCTTGTTACTCAGTTCTAGGCCAAGAGTGTGGGTGGGTATATTCTCAATTTTGCGAGACAGGCTTCAGCCTCAAGCAGCATTGTCTGTGTTATTGGTCTCTGAGGTTGGAGCTTTATCACTATCAGCATTTGTGACGCAACCTCCCATGGCCACTAAATTTTGTATCTATGGGCTGGATCTTAGGCAAGAAAAAGTTTCTGACTTCTCCATCAGTATTAGATCTCTACTGTGTATTGGTGTAAGCTCCTAGGACTATGTAGCATTTCTGCTGCCTCCTTCAGGGAAGGTGGTTTTTGCCTCTATCCCTCATCCAGGAAGAGTAGACATGAGGAAGTTTTTCTAACCCTTCCCCAAAGTTAAATAGGTTTCATTTTTACCCCTTGAGGAGAAACAATCTGAGGGCAAAAGACTTCCTTATTCTTTTCCATATGACTTAAGGCTTTTGCTTCATATGTGAGAAAGATCCAGGAAAGTGGGCCTGTTTTTATATCTATTCATTAATGACAGCCAATCCTCACTGGCCCAGCAAGGAGGGCTCGCTCTGCTTCTCCTGACTTGCCCCTGGTCTTTTTTATGAGCACTTGATGGAGGCCTGTGGTAAAGAGCTCACAAGTGAGGACAGGCTTCCCTTGTGTTAGAGACATTTCGTGTTTTCTAAGCTGTCTCGCTAACTATGCTCCGCCCTTAAGTTCATTAAATTTTGCCTAATTCTTATGTGCTTTAATGGCAGCCACTTCTCTTCTTTGCCAAAAACAAAATAGTGTATGTGTCTAATCTCTTCACAAAGAGGCCTATCACTTTTCAGAAACCAGCTTACTTGGTTGATTTGTTGCCTTCATTTGCTGATGAGCTCAGTTAAAGTTACGATTTGGCTTGTTCTTACTGTTAGACAGTAGTCATATTCTCTTATAGCTTTCTAAATCCTATGCAGAAGCAGAACTTGTTGAAACTTTGGAGATGTATATGTCTCTGTGTGTGTGTCTTCTGAGTCTAGATGTAAAAATGTATTTCTTTACATAGTTTAAGGTTAAAATTCTTAAAAAGCTAACTTTTTTAGGGGATGGTTGGCAACTGATTACTTTTTGTGTGTGTGTGTGATCCAAAATGATTTTCTTGTGAGTTTTATTGCCTTTCAGGATAGCTGCCTTTTTAGACTTCCTTTATTGTTCTTTTGGTTTATTGATGTGACTTTTCTTTAGAAAACACTTTAATGTTCTTACTTCCTAACAAAATTTCGTATATCAAGAAATGGATTGGTAGAAAGAGTATTAGGATTTATTAAACATCTGCTCTGAACAACTGTAATTTAAGGCATTACTGCAATAGTTAGTCTCTATAATCCCTATTAGCCCAAAGCAATTAATTACTTTCAGAAAGTTCTACTTGTAGAAAATAATTGATTTAGATAATTTGACTGAATATACTCAATTTTTCTAATACTTTTTATACCATTTACACTTTTATTTAGAGTTTTGGAGGCTGGAAAGGCAAGTGTTATTTTATCGAAAAGTTCACCAAATGGAATAACTCATATCATTGCCAGTAATGCAAGAATCAAGGCTGAGAAAGAGAAAGATAACTTTAAGGCTCCATTTTATCCAATTCAGTATCTAGGAGATTTTCTTTTAGAGGTAAGTGAAATAAACAGTAAAATGTGTGTTTTATAACCTAACAAATATAGTAAAATATATTTTTTAATTATGTTCCAAATTTTTTAAATATACTGATTGGAAATAATTATAACACATTTTAAAGGCTTTTTCCCTGAATTACTTAAATATTCAGGAATACTTCTTTTATAGATTTAAAAGAAACTTGCTAAGTTTAAAATTTATCTTATTCTCTACCTTTTTTTCAGTGCTTTAGTGACATACACCACAAAGTAATTTTAAGCATTTTAATGTCAGAATATAAATAAAAGAGTGAAATATATAATATTGAATAGTACTATATAAAATTTTGAGTTATTTTCCCTTTGGAAAAGAGAGGTCTATTTTTAAGGTTTTGGAAATAATTGTCTGTCCTGTTCCCCTAGATCACCCTCTCTACTTGGTGCAAATAGTGCTCCTTGAATTGTTTGAATAGGGATCAAACTCTAGAAGAAACCTTCCAGGAAATAAGGAAAGAAGATTTTATGAGACACTCGGGGTAGAAGAGAAACCTTAGTATGTCTAAGAACAACCTCCATCTAGGAAAAGTCATCTTCTTCAGTGCTTCTCATCTCAATAGATACCATTATATTTTATCTGATAATTTATGTCACAGATTTGGGAATCATCCTTGAAATTTTTCTTTCCCTTACAACACATCTAACAACTACCAAGTCCTATTGATTTTATCTCAAATAACTCTTTAGTCAAAATGCTTCTCTTCTTCTGTACTAACATTGAGTTTATCGTTTGTCCTCTTTGCTCCTGGATTAGACTCCTAATTACTCTTCCTGTTACTTTACCTTTTTACTCTTATTAATTTCCTAATTTACTCTTCCTTCTTCCTTTTCTAGTATATTTTAGTTTATTCAGAAGGAGCAGTCAAAATGCTCTTTCTAGAACAGTTCTGGGCCGGGCTCGGTGGCTCAGCATGTACTCCCAGTACTTTGGGAGGCCGAGGCTAGTGGATTGCTGAACCCGTGGGTTCGAGACCCACCCGGGCAACTTGGTGAGACTTCATCGCTACAATAAATCAAAAATTAAATGGGTGTGGTAGCGCACGCCTGTAAGGTCTGGCTTCTTGGAAGGCTGAGGCGGAAGGATCACCGGAACCCAGCAGGTTGAGGCTGTGGTGGCCAGGAGCGTGCCACTACACTCCAGTCTGGGCGACAGAGTGAGACTTTAACTCAAAAAAAGTAAAAAAATAAAACATCTCTGATCCCATCACTTTCCTGCATAAGGTCCTTCAGTGGCTTCCCATTGCCCTTTGAACAAAGTCCTAAATCTCTGATATGGCCTACAAGTTTCCAAGTTACTTTTACTCCTCCCTCTTCAACCGTATCCTGTTCCACCGTGCCATATCAAAACTGCCTTCCCCCAGTTTCTTAAACAAGCTTAGCTTCTTTGTACCTCAGTGTCTTTTCGAGATATTTTCTCTACCTGAAATGGTCTCCCCACTGTTCCTTCACCATCTGAGCCTTTCTGCCTTCTGCTCATCATTCAGGTGCCTCTTTAGTGTTGCTTTTCAAGAAAACCTCCCTGAGCCCCTTATTGGTGAAGTTCACCTATAATGTGTTCTCATAGCATTATTTTGCTTAATAGTACTCAGTGCAATTACAGTTAAATAATTGGCTGATTATTTGGTTAATGTCTGTTTCACCATCTAAACCAAAAGCTCTTTGTCATCAGAGATCATGTCTGTCTTTTCAATAGTTATAGCCCATTCACCTCACATAGAACCTGTTACATGGGTTCTCATACTTGTTAGACTAATCGAGAATTTATGAAATGCCTTTGAGTCTTCTAAAAGTAGATGTAACATATTATTATATAATTACCTTTCCCTAATGAGTAGCAGCACTATTGATTGGAAATTTGACCTTAGTTCAAAAAATGGATCTACTTGGACTATGGAGATTCATTTTCCCTGACAATGTTTGACTAGGAATGAACATGTGAACCAATCCTGATCAATGAGTCATGAAGAGAGATGTGTAAGAGTTTCTTGGAAGTTTTTCTCATTCTGAGAGCCCTTGGCAGGCTAACTCCTCCTAGATGTGAACATGGAAGTTTGTAACCTGAATTACTACTAGCAGCTGGTCTTCAACCATGAGAAGAACTAGCCTTAGGATGAGCCCAGCCATATAATGACAGCAGAGTGTAGAGACAGCATCTGGATCTTGCTGAGGACCCAGCTTGAGTTGCTGCATTAGCCAACCCTGAAACCTGTCCTAGCAGGGGAACACATTGCTGTTTTTTGAAGTAATACATTCTTGTGTTGTTTAAGTTAGTTTTCTGTTATTTGCAACCAAAAACACCCTATCCGATAGACCTCCCTGAACAGTTTAAATGTGGTATTAACTGTTAACAGAATAAAAATCATTCTTAACTAGGTTAGTAAAATCATTCCCTTTTTTTTGGAAAGAAATGGTTAATGTGGAACGTATAATAGGCATTATTCACATTTTTTTTTCTGAGTCAAAGTCATACTCTGTCACCGAGGCTGGAGTGTGGTAGTAGCTCTCATAGCCACTGCAGCCTCAAACTTCTGGGCTCAGGCAAGTCTTCTGCCTCAGCCTTCCAAGTAGCTAGAACTACAGGCGCGTGCCACCATGCCCAGCTAATTTTTTGATTTATTGTAGAGACAAGGTCTTGCCAAGTTATCCAAGCTGGTCTCGTACCCCTAGGCTCAGGCAGTCCTCTTGCCTTGACCTCCCAGAGTGCTAGGATTACAAGTGTGAGCCACCACCCCTGACCCATTATACACAGTCTTA
Source organism: Carlito syrichta (assembly GCF_000164805.1). Taxonomy (NCBI): domain Eukaryota; kingdom Metazoa; phylum Chordata; class Mammalia; order Primates; family Tarsiidae; genus Carlito; species Carlito syrichta. The sequence continues at coordinate 9,875 of NW_006960769.1, forward strand.
TTTTGCAGTAATCTAACAATATCATATTCAGCTTCAGCTGCTGAAAAAGTAGAAGGCAGCAATCTGTGTCAACCAAATAAAAAGATAATCTCTAACTTATATTTGGTTTTAGAATAAATTGTTTTAGAAGTTCTGGCTCAAACAGCTGGGAGTTCATAGCCAGTCCAAATAAGGAAAGCATATTGTGATGACTTCTGAAGAGAAATTAAAACATTAACTTTATTTCAGTGTCTTGCTTTTCTTCTATCACTTTGGTGTAGATCATATTATATTAGTCATTATATGGATTTTGAAGTATCATCTAAGAAGTATTACTATGACTGAGTTAAAAGTAACAATTAAACAATTATTTTTTAAAAATAGTGTTGTTTGGCTTGCTTATACTTTTTGAGTATCAGAATCAGGAATCTATTTTGTTCTGGTTTATAGATATTTATTGAAGACTTTTTGCTGTACTAAACATTATACAATGCACTAGGGATATGAAAATGAATAAGACCACATATCAAACTTTGAGGTTCTTACTATTTAGTGATTGGGAAAGAACATGGAAACAGTTACTCTTAGTTCAATGTGAATTGTGCGTTGATAAAACTATGTGCAAGGTAAAAGAATACAGAGGAACAAATGACTAACATATTTCAATTGTTTTTCCCAAAGAAAGCTTCACAAAAAAGGAGAAGATTCCTAGGAATATTTAAACTTTTTTTGACTACTTAAGAAAATAAAAAATAAAAAAACAGTCTTATGGGAATGTACAACGAATAACAGAAAAAGCATAGACTTTTGGAGTCAGGTCAACTAACTTGTTCCCCAGATTTATAATTTACTAATTCTGTGACCTTAGGCAAGTCATTTATCCTGTGCCTTAGTTTCTCCCTTTTTATATAGAACTTAATACTGTGTTGCTTTGGTTGTTATGAGAATTATTACAACTACTACCCTGAGCTAATATTGAGTGATTATGTGTCAGACACTATGCTAAGCATTTTACACACTTCATCTTATTTAAATCTTATATTCTTGCATGGCATGTGTTATGGCCTCATTTATTGTTGGTGATTTTGAGGTTAAATAACTTGCCCAAGATCCCACAGCTATCATGTGTCAGAGCAAAAATTTATAGCCAAGCACTCAATGAAATTTAAGGCTTCTTTCCTCAAATATTTCTTTCCTAGTCCTTTTTCTTCTCCCCATTTTAGGTATTAGATTTCCTTGATATTCACCTAGTCTCTTTCTAGGACATTAAAAAATACTTAATACTATAATCAATACCATGAACTAATAGTCACAGGATTATGAAATACTATTTAAGAATCAAGGTATAGGTATGAGTTAAGAACCAAGTAGCTCTTGGTTCTTTACTTGATTCTGGCTCCTCATCTTATGAATCCAGTCTTACGAATTCATTCAAGTTGTGTGACAAATGCCTTGGCTGAGTATTGGAATAAGACCTGAATATTAGAGCATATCAACTCTGCCTTGTATGAATCAAAAACCAACTCTTCATTGCCACAATTGTGCGGCCTTCTTCTAGATACAGAATGAATTGCTGATTAAATAAGCTTTTAGTCATCCTTTGATTAATACTATACTATATAAAATATACTAATCTTGGCCTTTTTTTCTTAGATTCCTATCTCCCAAGATAGACAAACACCTAACACAATGCCTAGTACACAGCTGGCACTAAAATATTTATAAAGTAAGGAATAAAAAATGAATATGTACAGTTAATAAGACAGTTTCTATATATCACATAAGAGTAGTCATTTAGAGAAACTATTAGAGACTTAGAGGAAAGTGTATGTTGATCATTTGTTTAGCTGTGTAGAAAATAGATTATTTTAAAAAGCCAGATGTGTATCAGATTATGGTTTTTAAATAGTTTACTTGTATAGGGCACTTGTATTATACATCCTAATTTAAACATTTGTATGTAGAATCTGAAATGGATACCTAAGTAAATATATTCAGGATTGAGAAATAGTATATTTCTTTCCGTATTACTAATGGTATGTTGTTAATGGTATGTTCCTTTACATTGCATATAACTAGAATTTATATGAGATTACATCATCCTGTATTTTAGACATTTTTTGAGGATTTGAGCCTATGGATTTATACTCCCATTGTCAACCATGTGAAATTTAAAGCCAGAAATGAACTTATTTTTCTCCTTGCAAGTTGTTCTTAACAGAAATTGTTGTTTGTACATTCAGAGTAATTCTTTCTTTGATGCTGGAAATAGGAAGGAAGAAAAGTCTTTCTTTTTCTTAGTTTTCAATTTCACTTTCTCAGTTGCTGAAAAAGAAATTCAATCAGCTGCTTTCAGGCTTGTTCTGTGGTTGCAGGATTACAGCCAGCTAAAAATGTCCTCATATTCACAGAGGAAGCCCAGTACAAGGGAAGGAGAACCAAGGATCAATCATAGACCTTACCACATTTTGGGTTTTATCATAGTTGTTTGCTAGGAATACTGTGATTCTCCAGTCTCTTAGGGTAAAGGTAATGAATCTTGAACACCCTTTCTTAAGTACATTGGGGAACTGTAATGAATGCACGTTTTTCCCAGCTCTTCATCTTACTAAACTATATGTACATATACAATAATTTTAAAATAATTATTGATAGGTCATTTATGAGTTCAGTTTGGATTTCTTGGCAAGAGAAATTTAATTGTTTGAAATAGAGTGAGATGAAGATAATTGTTTATTGCCTATTCAAGTAAAATAGGAGCTGTGAATTCATCTACTGCATAGCACATACTGTGTGTTTGGTATATATGCAAGTGAGAAGTCTTATTGGTAAAAAACTGCAAAACGACCTCTATAATCTGATTTTTTTAAATTTAGATTGGAACTTTAACTTGGGCAGGGACTAGATCAAATATCTTTGTTCTTGATTATCAATGAAAAGGATTCATTTGTTAGATCAACAAAGCATTAGCTTTTCTTGTACTACATAGAAATAACTTTATTATTCAGGATCTTTGCTGAAATGAATGTTTTCCTTGAAAGATTTTATCCCTGTTTAATAATTGTTGATTTAGAAGGGTACATTTTACCTGCTTATTTGACTAAGAATTATGCAATTATGGATAAAGGTGAATACCATAAGCAAATATACATGTTGAAATTGCTAGTTGATTGCCTAAACCATTTTACATGCATACAGAAAGAAATTCAGAATGATGAAGATTCCCAAACCCATTCTTTTTGGACCAAACATAGCAATCAAGAAGAAAAAAAAAAAGATTTTATGAAAGATATGGGATTTCTTGAAGTGAAAAATACTATAGGAGAGACCATGTATGGAACCCAGGTAAAATATATAGGCTGAAAGATGTGCATTTCTCATGTGTCTTATAGAATTGTTTGAGAAGCTATATATGATGAACATAGCATAGATTTGGGGATCAGAAAGCTGGTGTTTCAATCATAGTATTTGGTGTTTCAATCATAGATTTGGGGATCAGAAAGCTGGTGTTTCAATTATAGTCTCTGACTTGAGCATATTAAGAAATTGCGCTGCCTTTGCTTTGGGATTCTTGTTGAAGTAATGCATATGGAAACACACAGAGTTCCTAATACATAGTGTGTTCTCAACATGTGGTAATTACTTAAAATTCCTCTGTATGTTTAATGTAACATGTGTATCTCGTAAGGCATTTTTCTTAACTGTCAGATGTATATTCATAATTCATTATCCAAATTAAGTACTTAACTGCATGTAGAAAAAAATTCAAAAAATGCGTAACTCAGTTCTGTTTTGATTAACATGTAAAACAAAACACTGGAAGAAATTTGAAGTTGTAGCAATAAAATATACCTCAAGAAAGCATACATTTGACTGTAAAGTACAATTCTTCAAAAAGCACCAGCAACCAGAAAAGTACATTATTCTATTCTAAATGAGCTAATGTTCAATATGTTCAGTTTCAAATTGTGTTTTATAAAATAGTCTATTTGGTGAATTTATGAAATTATCATGAACTTAGTAATTATTATTAGTCTAGACTAAAATCTCTTTATGTGTAGGAAGAAATTAAAAATAAGTTGCGTTCATTGTATCTGTTAAGTATTTTTGAAAGAATTCTTGTCATTTAAAATTGCATAGTTTCTTAAGAAATTGTATATGACAAGATTAGCTAAAACTTTTTGTGCTTAAAATATTTTTGCATTTTTTCCTGTCTTTTCCAAAGTATGGTTGATATTTATGTGACTTATAATACTACTTTCTGTAGTTAACTACACGTGCATATTTTATTAAGAGGCTTTTCTGAGTTGATGCGCCTGTTGAAATATACATTGTAAACCACAGTATAAAGTATTTTTACATACAGAAAGAAAAGTATAGAGAGGAATGTAAAATAATAATGGAGTTAAATAAATTTAGTTTTGAGTAAACATGGGGAAAATAATAAAACAGATTTTATAAAAAATGAAAATTAATAAAATACATCTATAGTCACATGCAGTATAATGACACTTTTGTCAACAATGGGCCTCATATATGACAGCAGTCTCATAAGATGATAATACTGTGTTTTTACTGTACCTTTTCTATGTTTAGATATACAAATACTCAGCATTGTGTTGCAGTTGCCTACAGTATTTAGTACTGTAACATGCTGTAAAGGTTTGTAACCTAGGAGCAAAAACCTAGCCTGTATCATATAGCCTAGGTGTTTACTATGCTATACCATCTAGGTTTGTGTAAGTATATTCTATGATATTTGGATAATGATGAAGTTGCCTAATGATGTATTTCTCAGGATGAAGCCCCATCATTAAGCGATACATGACTGTGTATACATCCTATAGAGTTCCTTTTACAAGGAACTTAATGCTTTTTAGAACTCAGGAGTATATATCCATATAGAATATAGGTAGAGACTGGGCGTAATGACTCACACCTATAATCCCAGCACTTTGGGAGACAGAGGCGAGAAGATTGCCTAAGTGCAGGGGTTCGAGACCAGCCTGGGCAACTTGGCAGAACCTCGTGTCTACAATAAATCAAAAAAACAGCCGAGTGTGGTGGTGTGTGCTACTCAGAAGGCTGAGGTGGAAGGATCACCTGAGCCCAGGAGGTCAAGGCTGTAGTAGTGGTGATCATGCCACTGCACTCCAGCCTGGGCAGCAGCATGATACTCTGACCCAAAAAAGAAATTTTCCTTTTTTTGAAAGTAAATATTTTATTGTAATTAATAAATGATATGGTTTGTAATGCTACCTACTCTGAATAAAGCATATAGGTAAACTAAATTAAGCATATATATTTACATACTGTAAGTCTTATGAACTAAAAACATGTTCTTCTACTTTATCTTATATAGTTCACAATGTTCTTTACTATAGCTAACTTTGCATGTACATTTCACAAAACCTACATTCTTGGATAGGTTTTTCTTTTTGACTTACATTGGTTGTGTTGAGGCTATATTTAATCTACAATCTAACTTAAATTATTTTAACAAACATGCAGAAAGAAATGCAAAATCATGATGAAGATGTTAATGTTAGTTCTACTTTGACTGAACATCAAAAAAAAGAAAAATCCAGAGACTCCAGTAAAGATTTGGAATTTGTTGAAATGAGAAGTACCTCAGGAAGGCATATCTATGGAAATCAGGTAAAACTTTTCAAATCAAAAATAATGTATTTGTATTTTATAGCTCTTTTCTAACGTTACCAAATTTGTGATTTATGAAATACCTTCTGAAATACATATACAAAAGATTTTATAAAACATTTCTGAGCCGGGCTCAGTGGCTCAGCCTGTAATCCCGTGCCTTTGGGAGGCTGAGGTGAGTGGATTGCCCGAGCCTGCGGGTTTGAGACCTGTCTGGGCAGCGAGACCTCATCTCTACAGTAAATCAAAAAATCAGCCGGGCGTGGTAGTGCATGCCTGTAATTCCAGCTACTGGGAAGGCTGAGGCGGAAGGATCACCTGAGCCCAGCAGGTCGAGGCTGTGGTGGCCGGGAGCGGCCACTGCACTCCAGTCTGGGCGACAGAGTGAGACTCCAACTCAAAAAAAATAAATAAAAATAAAATAAAACATTTATGTACAGTTTTTTAAAACATATAAAAATGAGCCGAATGCAATGACTTGCGCCTATAATGCTAGCACTTTGGGAGGCAGAGGCAAGAGAATTGCCTGAGCTCAGGGATTCAAGATCAGCTTGAGCCACATGATGAGACCTTGTCTCTACGATAAATCATAAAATTAGCCAGGTGTGGTGCCACACACCTGTGGTTCCAGCTGCTTGGAAGGCTGAGATGGAAGGATCACCTGAGCTCAGCAGGTCGAGGCTGCGGTGGCCATGAGTGTGCCACTGCACTCCAGTCTGGGCAACAGAGTGAGAGTCCGACTCAAAAAAAAAAAAAAGAAAGACAGAGCATTACCGGTTTTTAAAGATCCAACTATGTCATTTTCTAACCCCATCTCCTTTTCTCTCTTATTCAGAAGTAACTTCCAAGAATTTGTGTTAATTATTTTCTTGTTATTGTAGTTTTAACAGCTATGTGTATCCCTAACTATATATTGTTTAGTTTTATCTGTTAATGAACCTTTTGTAGTTCATATTATTTATAGACTTTTTTTGCTGGTGTATAGGATGTTTCATTGACAATGCCTCTATTATCTCCTTTTTAAAAATTGGTTTAATTTTTATTTTAAAGATGTGGGGTACAATTCAGGATTAGGTATACAAATGGTCATCGTAGGTAAAGTTGGGGGCTCCCTTTGGTCCCCACTTTGCCTGGTTTGAGATCAGGTACCCTTAATAATGTTATATGCCCCCCTGTCCCCATCCTCTGGCAGATTCCAGCTACTGCCAATCCGTTTCTTATAGTATTATGGTAAATATTCAGGGTTTGCTTATGAGTGAGAACATATGATACTCAGTTCTTTGTGTCTGTGATAAATCACTGAGCATTGTAGACTCTAAATCCATCCAAGTTGTGAAGTTCGTATTTTTTTTCTTTGTATAGCTGTGTAATATTCCATTGTGTGAATGTACCACATTTTTTTTACCTAGCCCAGTTTCGATGGGCAGCACAGTTGGTTCCATGTTTTTGTGATTGTAAATAGTGCTGCAATGCACATGCATTTGCAGGTTTCTTTTTTGTAGAGTGATTTAAGTTCCTTCGGGTATATTCCTGGCCACTATTATCTCTTTTATCCATTTTGCTATTCACTATTTGAGTTTCTTTTGATTGGTTTGTGTGCTTGATTGATTGGTTTTCCAATTATGAACAATTCTGTCATGAACATTGTGAACTTTATCTTACAAAACTTTTGGTCTTTCTCTAGCTTGGGTAGTATTCCTAGGAGTGAAGTTGCTGGGTCTTAAGGCTGTGCATGTTTAGTTGTACTAGTAGTACCCATCTGTTTTTCAAAATGTTCTACTAATGTACATGTACTCCAATAGTGGATGAGATTTTCTGTCATATGTACCTCTTTGTTTTTTAATGTGATATATTTGTGTTATGAGTCACTCTTCTTGGAGTTACTTGGATTTTGTAACATATATCATTGATGCTTAGATTTGTTTAATTTTGGTCTAAATGAATGTAGAAGAAAATTAAGAAAAACGATGAAGATATTCAAAGGAGCTATACTTTGAGGAAAAAACGCAAAAAAGAAAAAGAACGTGCTTGCAAGAAAGACATTGACCATGACAAAATTAAAAGTACCTTAAGAAAGCATACATATTACAGAGATCAGGTAAGCTAAACTATAGCTTAAAATTTTTTTTGGTCTTCCCTATTATAATCTATAAATCTAATCTTATTTATATTACTCTTTGCTGTGTTAAACATAACCTGCATGTCTTTTGAAAAAATCTTGAGTCAGTCTGGTGTAATATTCATAGCTAATGTTACATTAACTCTGGTTCACAATAAAAGTATTTTTACATACATACACAAATTTGAGTTGATAGCCAAAATATTTAATGCGTTTTGTTTTGCCCAAATGTAACAAATAAGAAACTGAAAAGGAGGTTGTATTGCTTAGAATGGATAAAACTCTTAAAACTACATGTGCATGTAATTTGGGTAATTCATTCTAATGGTAAATTTTACTTTTTGCCTTGCTCTTCCCTGGTATAAGACAGACCGTTTTTTATTTTTGTTTTTTTAGAGACGAGGTTTCGCTATGTTGCTCAGGCTGGTCTCAAACTCCTGGGCTCAAACAGTCCTTTCACCTCAGTCTCACAAAGTGCTGAGATTAAAGGCATGAGCCTCTGTGCTCGGTAAGACAGACCATTTTTCTTAGGTAAATTTTTTCTAGAATTTAACTTTGTTTTGCAATAAAAACCAAAGCATGTTTATATGCATAAATTCAGAAGGACTTTCAGAAGAATGATAAAGGTAAGTAAGTAATGAATTTTATTTTGTGTGAACATGGGAACAACAAAAAAGAGGTTCCGGGAAAGATTTGGAACAGGTTAAAATGAAAAGTACCTTAAGAAAGTACATGTGTTAATATCAGTTAATGCTTTACAAACTGAAATGTGAGCCTTTTAAACTTCATTCATTGTGTAATCATAATATATGATTGTGAGGCTCTTCGGTGTGGTTAACAGTATATGAATATATTCTTGTATTTTGCTGTCCTTTGTGATATTGTCTGTGTTGACATGATCTTTAGTACCTTTTCTAAAGTTCTTTTACTTTGCTGTGTGCAGGAAGAAATGAAAAATTTTGATTTTGCTGATTATGCCAAAGAATCAAAAACTAAGGCTATCAGGACAGATGTGGATATTGTTGAAATTAAAAATGCCTTAAGGAAGCACATATATAGAGCTCAGGTAAAACATGACACTTAAAATTAGTATAATTTACTGTTCTTCTCTAGTGTGACCAAACCATAATTATGTGTGTGTATGTGTATGCACATATCCACACATAAATGATTTATTAGTGTGTTTAATGTCTTAAAATAATTAGTTTATTAGTATATTATGCATTAATGTATTTGGACGTTTGGTAAATATGCCAAATTCTGTACTATTTATACTTCAGTAATGCCACAGATAAACCATTTGTTTGAAGCCTTGGCCATAAAAACTTTGCCTAGAATAATTAATAGGGAAAGAAGTTTAGGTGTTTAATCCATTGAGTTCATTTTTTTATATGATGAGAGATAGCAGTCTACTTTCTTTTTTTTATTTTTTATTTTATTTTTTTTTGAGTTGGAGTCTCACTCTGTCGCCCAGACTGAAGTGCAGTGGCCGCTCCCAGCCACCTCAGCCTCGACCTGCCGGGCTCCGGCGATCCTCCCGCCTCAGCCTTCCAAGTAGCTGGAACTACAGACACGCGTTACCACACCCGGCTAATTTTTGATTTATTGTAGAGATGAGGTCTTGCCAAGTTGCCCATTCCTCTGCTTATGGTTACCTGGTTTTTCTAACACCATTTATTGAAGAGACTATCATTTCTCCACTGAGTACTCTTGGCACCTTGTAAAAAATCATTTAGTTTTAAATATGTGAACTTATTCTTGAATTCTCTATTATCTTCCACTGGTCTATACCAGTATCATCCTATTTTCATTACTAGAGCTTTACAGTATATTTTGAAGCCTGGTAGTATGATGCCTATGTAGCTTTGTTCTTTTTTTATTTTGTTCTGTTTTTTGAGTCAGGTTCTCACTCTGTCACTCAGACTGGAGTGCTTTGGCACAGTCACGGCTCACCACAGCCTCAAACTTCTAACATGCCCGACCTGTAGCTTTGTTCTTTTTGCCCAGGATTGCTTTATCTAGTTGTGGTTTTTTTGTGGTTCCATGTACATTTTAGGATTATTTTTTTCTATTTCTTAAAATAGAGTCATTGGAATTTTGATAGGGATACATTGAATCTTTAGATTGTTTTGGATAGTATGATCATGTTAACAATACTAATTCTTCCTATTTGTGAAAGTTGGATGTATTTCCATTTGTTTGTGTCCTCTTCAGTTTTTTTAATCAGTAGTTTGTATCTGTCCACGTACAGATCTTTTTACCTCCTTGTTAAATATAGTTCTAGGTATTTTATTTTGTATGGCTATTTTAAATAGGATTGCTTTCTTGATTTATTTACAGCTAGTTCATTATTGGTATGTAGAAACACAGCTGATTTTTGTGTGTTGATTTTGTATCTTGCAACTTTACAAAATTTGTTTATCAGTTTTAAGTGATTTGTGATAGAGTTTGTAGGTTTTTCTACACGTAGAATCATGTCATTTTCAAAGAGGGTCACTTAGATTTCTTCCTCTTTTTCAATTCCATGATGCCATTTTTCTCTTACCTGATTGCTCTGGCTAGGACAATTTTAGAAGAAAGGCTTTCAGGTTTTCCCCATTCCATATGAAGTAACTGTGGGTTTTTCAATAAAAGCAGTGGGCCTTTATTATGTTTCCTTGCCTTCTGCTCCCAATTTATTGAAAGTTTTTATCATGAAGCGTTGTTGGATTTTATTGTTTTTTCAGCTTCTCTTGAGATGATCACATGGTTTTTGTCCTTCACTTTGTTTTTATTACATTTATGGATTTGCATATGTTGACCCATATTTCCGTCCTTGAAATAAATCCCATTTAGTCATGGTGTTTTTATCTTTTTGATGTATTGTTGGATTCGTCACATTAATATTTGTGGAGGATTTTTAACATTTGTGTTCATCAGGGATATTGGTTTAGTTGTCTTTTTTGTTCGTAATAGTTTCTAGTTATCCTTTTTGTTTTTGTGGTATCAGTTTCAGTGTCTTTTTTTGCTGCTGATTTTATCTACTTGGGTCTTTCTCTCTTTCTCTCTCTCTCTCTCTCTCTCTCTTTCTTTCTCTCTCTCTCCCTCTCTCTCGTAGCTTGCAGTTTATTGATTTTTTTTAACCCTTTGCACTCAGATGTTGCTCTGAGGAGAAATTGTAAAACTAGCAGACCACTCAAGTGTCCCTTCTCAGGGTTCATAAAGAGATTGCTGGTGATTTTTTTTAACCCTTTGCACTCAGATGTTGCTCTGAGGGGAAATTGTAAAACTAGCAAACCATTCAGATGTCCCCTCTTAGGGGACATAAAGAGATTGCTGGTGATTACATAAGACAAACTTATACAAGCACACACTTTTAAGAAATGTATGTTTCCTTAAAGTTTTTCATTCACATTGTACAATAAAGCAAATAAAGAGATACACATGAAAAAATATCAACTGACATCAGGTAGTAAGAGAATGTGTGAAGTACTTTCACAGTGATGCAGATACTTCTTTGTAACAAAGATAGTGATAAATAGCATTTGTTTAAGAAAGGGAACTGCAGGTATACCCTTTGTATCATACGGCATTACTTGAAAAGATAGATAAGCAAGTTATCATAGCCTTAAAAGAAAGAAACTTTCAAAGTTGAAGGTAGATCATATTGAAGTAGAGCCTCACAGATTGAGTATATCTATCTGCACAAAGTCAGAAAAGTAAAATTGGAAAAGTAATATTCTTTTGATAAATTACATTTTGTGATTTTGTAATTTACAATTAGAAATTTTTTATCCATTTATTTAGTTTGTAGAACAATGGCAAAACGAAAAGACAACAAGTAGTGGCAAAGATGAATTAGATTTAGACTCATCTTCATGGTTTTGAGGTATCATGAGTGCATCCTTCTGCATCATCTTTGAACAACAGACAGGAGAATACGTGCCATATTATTAATGTGGGAGGAAGGAAATTAGACTGCACTGTCTGTTTGAATGGAAAAACACCAGGTGGAAGACGTCAAACAAATTACTATTACTCAACATGTATCAATGAACCTGCAATGCATGCGGTGTCTTTCACACATTATCACACGTTAGAAAAATATAAGATATAAATTTTTTATTTTTTGTCATAAATAAATTCCTCAATGTTTAAAATTCTATTATAAGCCACAAAAATAAATAATTGGTTTCAACATTATTTAATATGAAATGATTCGTATTATGAAGCAGTTTATTTTTCACTCTTTCATTAAAAAGTGTCGAGTTGCTGGTAGGTGATCCATAAGATGTCTCTGAGTGCAAAACGTTAAAACAACCAACTTATTTTGTTGATCCTTTGTATTGTTTCATTAGTCTCTATTTTATGTAACTCTGCTCTAGTCTTCATTATTTCTTTCCTTCACTAACTTTTAGGTTAGTGTGTCTTGCTGGTCAGTTTCCATGAGTTGCACTGTTACTTTGTTTATTTGAGATGTTTCTATTATCTTGATGTGGGTGTTTATTTCTATAAATTTTCCTTTTGACAGTGTTTTTGATGTTGAATGTTGTGTTTTCATTTTCATTTGTTTCAGTAAGCTTTTTATTTCATTCTTAATTTCTTCATCGACCTAGTGGTCATTCAAGAGCATATTATTTTCATGTATTTGTAGTTTCCAAAATTCTGTTGTTGATTTCTGTTCTTATTCCATTGTGATCTGAGAAGATAGATGATATGTCTTCAGATCTTTTTAAATTTCTTTAGCCTTGTTTTGTGGCCTAATGTATGGTCCATTCTGGAGAATGTACCATGTGTGATGAGAGGAATGAATTCTGCAGCTGTTAGGTCAAATGTTCTGTAAGTGTCTGTTAGCTCCATTTACTCTAAAGTGTAATTTGAATCCATATTTCTTTGTTAATTTTCTATCTAGATGATTTGTCCAGTGTTGAGAGTAGTGTTGAAGTACCCGACTATTATTATATTGGAGCATGTCTCTCCCTTAGATTTAATAAAAGTATGTTTTATCTGATATCAGTATAGCTACTCCTACTTGCTTTTGGTTTCTGGTTTTGTAGAATATCTTTTCCTTTTTTGAAAAGTTGGCATCTCACTCTTTTGCTCAGGCTGGAGTGCAGTGACATGATCATGGTTCACCACAGCCTTGACCTTCTGGGCTCAAGTTGATCCTCCTACCTCAGCCTCCCAAGTATCTGGGACTACAAGCACATGCCACCACACCCAGCTAATTTTTAAATTTTTTTGTAAAGATGATGTCTCACTGTGTTGCCCAGGCTGATCTCAAACTCCTGGTCTCAAGCGAATCTCCCACCTTGTCCTCCCACTGTGCTCGGCCCTGTTTTTTCATTCATTACTTGCAGTCTTTATTTGTCTTTACAGGTGAATTGAGTTTTTTTTAGATAGCATATTGTTTGATCACATTTTTTATTTTTGATGTAGCCTGTCTGTTTCTTTCTTTTTTTTTCCATAATCAATATTTTTTATCATGATATTGTGGGACATTTAAGGGTTAGGTATACAAATACGCTTTGTTCAGGAACCCTTGTTGATAAGAGGTGTCTCCCTGTACCCAGACAGATATTTACTACCATTAATCCCATCTCCCTTCCCTTCCCCCACCCAATAGTTTCCCACCACTGTCGGTCATTTTCTTATGGTATTACGTTGAATGATCAAGGTCCACTATATGAGTGATAACATGTGATACTCAGATCTTTGTTTCTGTGAGAGGTCACTCAGTATTATAGACTCTAGTTCCATGCAGGTTGCTGTGAAATTTCATGATTTTGTTCTTTTTTATGGCTGTGCAGTATTCCATCATGTATATGTACCACATTTTTTTAATCCAATCCTCTTTTGATGGACAGCATGGTTGCTTCCAGGTTCTTGCTGTTGTGAACAATGCTGCGATAAACATACGTGTGCAGGTATCTTTTTTATAGAGTGATTTGAGATCTTCAGGGTATATTCCCAGTAGTGGAATTCCAGGGTCATATGGGAGGTTGATATTTAGAGCATTTAGGAATCGCCACACTGCTTTCCACAGAGGTTGCACTAGTTTACGCTCCCACCAGCAGTGTAGAAGTGTTCTCTTTTCGCCAAACCCTCTCCAGCAACTGTTATTTTTTGAGTTATTGATAATGGCCATTCTGACTGGAGTTAGGTGGTATCTCAGTGTGGTTTTGATTTGCATCTCCCTGATGATTAGTGAGGTTGAACATTGCATGTGTCTGTTGGCTGCTCAGATGTCTTCCTTTGAGAAGTGTTTGTTCATATCTTTTGCCCATTTTATAATGGGGTTGTTTGTTTGAGTTCCTTGTAGATCCAAGATGTTAAGCCTCTGTCAGACCTGTAGATGGCAAATACTTTTTCCCGTCTGTAGGCGGTCTCCCTGCTCTCTTGATGGTTTCTTTGGCTTTGCAGAAGCTTATCAGTTTAGTGAGGTCCCACTTGTCTATCTTATCTCTTATGGCCTGTGGGATTCGGGTTTTGTTCAGAAATTGGATGCCAGTTCTAATTTCCATGAGGGTATGTCCTTCATTTTCTAAGGTTCTTATGGTTTGAGGTTTTGCATTTAGGTCTCTGATCCCTTTAGAGTTAACTTCTGTGTATGGGGTTAGATAGGGGTCCTGTTTCAATCTTCTGCATGTGGTCAGCCAGTTTTCCCAGCACCATTTACTGAATAGATTCTCCTCTCCCCATTGGTAGGTAGTGGAGGCTTTGTCGAAGATGAGTTGGTTGAGAAATTGAGGTTTTGCTTCTGGAATCTCAATTCTATTCCATTGGTCTATATGCCTGTCCCTATACCAATACCAAGCTGTTTTGATGATTGTAGCCTGGTAATGTGATACCACCTGCTTTTTTTTTTTTTTTTTTTTTTTTTCTCCTGAGAATTGTTCTGGCTATTCTTGGTCGTTTGTGTTTCTGTATGAATTCCTGTGTTGTTTTTTCTAGGTCTGAGAAGAATGTTGCTGGTAATTTGATGTGTATTGCATTAAATCTGTGGATTGCCTTAGGTAGGATGAACATCTTCACAATGTTGATTCTTCCAATCCATGAGCATGGGATATTTTTCCACTTGTTTGTGTCATCTTTGATTTCTTTGAGTAGTGTTTTGTAGTTTTCATTGTAAAGGTCTTTGTATTCTGTGGTCTTTGGATGGAGTGTTCTGTAGGTATCAATTAAGTCCATTTGTTCAAGAGTCACATTGAGGTTCCAGATCTCATTGCTGATTTTTTGTCCTGATGATCTGTCTAGGGTTGTGAGTGGGGTATTAAAGTCCCCAGTTATGATGGTGTTAGAGTCAATATCTTTCTTTCTTTTTCCTAGAAGCTGCTTTATGAAAGTTGGTGCTCCTATGTTGGGTGCATATATGTTTAGGATAGATATTCCTTGTTGATGAAGTGAACCTTTTATCATCATGTAGTGGCCCTCTGTATCTTTTTTAATTTTTGATAGCTTAAATGGTATTTTGTCTGAAATTAGGATCACAACTCCTCCTTTCTTTTATGTTCCATTCGCCTGAAAATTTCTTTCCCATCCTCTTACTTTGAGTCTGTGCGTGTCCTTTTTAGTGAGATGGGTCTCTTGAAGGCAGTATATTGTTGCCTGGTGATATTTTATCCATTTTGCCATTCTGTGTCTTTTCAGTGGTGCATTTAGTCCATTCATATTCAGGCTAATTATTGAAATGTGAGAGTTCGTCCCTATCATAGAGTTCTTACAGAGTTGTTGTTCTTCCACTTTGTTTTTTCTCTTTCTTTTGGTTTTGGGGTTGATTCATGTGTATTTATTCTTTTTCCTATACTCTTGTGAAAAACATTGTTCTTTTTTCCTTTTCTTCTGTGTTTAGTACTTTCTTAAGTGTTTCATGTAGAGGTGGTCTGGTGGCATTCTAAGTTCTTAGGGATTGGATATCTAGGAAAGATTTTAATTATCCCTCACTGATAAAGCTTAACTTGGCTGTGTAGGTTATTCTTGGTTGAAATTGTTTTTCTTTTAGAACTTTGAAGATAGAACGCTTTAGCTCTCCTAGCCCGCAGGGTTTCTGTAGATAAATCTGCTGCTATTCTAATTGGTCTTCCATGGTGGGTGATCTGGCCTTTTTCGCTTGCTGCCTTTAGGATTTTTTCTTTTATACCTACTTTGTTTAGGCGAATTATTATGTGTCTGGGAGTTGGTCTTCTCAGTTGTTGGCTTGCAGGGGTTCTCTGAATCTCTTGTGTTTGAATTTTTGCATCACTGATTAGATAAGGGAAGTTTTCTTGAATAATCTCGTGGAAAGTTTGTTCCAGTGTGATCTCTGTCTCTCTTTCTGCCTCAGGAATGCCAATTACTCTTAAGTTCGGTCTCTTGAAGTAATCGCTCATCTCTTGAAGGTTTTGTTCTGTCTTTTTAAGCTTGTTTTCTATGTTTTTAACAGTTTGGGTTAGTTCTATATTTTGGTTCTCAAAATATAGATTCTTTCTTCTGCTTGGCTACCTCTGCTTTCCATGCTTATCAGTTTGTTATTTATTTCATTTGCAGTATTCTTTATTACTGTTATCTCTGTTATTAGCTCCTTCCTAGTTTCTTCTTGTCTCTCCTCAATTCTTTTTAATCTTTCCATTAATGTCTTGATATCTAGGTTTGTAGTTTGAAACCTGGGGGATCTTCATTATTTACATTCCAAACTCAGTTTTCTCAGTGTCTGCCCTCCCAGGGGTCTGGGAGAGACCCATACTCTTCTTTGATTTTTCTTCATATGTGTAGATTTTTCTTTCTCTCCCCCTTTTGCTCCCCTTCTTTAATTCTGTTTTTCAGGGAAGGTGGGGTTGCTTTTGCTTCGCCTGTGCAAACTCCTGTTCTTCCTTATGAGGGTCTTCTGGCTTTGTTCAGTTTTGAGATTGGAGTGTGGGCTGCGGGGTGTACTTTTTGCAGTTTGAGGTTCAATTGAATGGGAAGCTGTGATTCAGAATCTATATGCTGATTCCAGCATCCACCAACAGGTGTATGAGCACACTGGAACCAATTTCCCACTGCCTTACAATCTGTCTGTGCAGCGGGATATAGGTTTGGTCCCTGGAACAAAAGGAGGTACAAAGGAGGAAAATAATGGAAGTGGGGGGGGGTCAATAGGAAGTTAGAGAGAAGAGTGAGAGGGAAAACAGACATACATACCAACTAACAGGTGAAAAAGAAACACAAGGCTGGAGAGAAGTGAAAAAAAAATGCAAGCAAAATTCCCTAAAGAATACTGGTAGCTACACAAAGACCAATAAAATCGCGACTTTTGATGTGTTTTCCCTAACACAAACAGATAGTAGAAGTCAAAAACAAACAAAAGTGAGCAAAACAAACAGTCAAAATGATAAAATCAAAAGCCAAAATAAGAAATCAGTCTAGCTCTGGAATCTTTCCTGAATATCTAAAGTCTCTTCAGCTCTGATCTCCAGCCTCTCCCCTTTGCTTTCATTACAGGCAGCTAGATTTACTCACAGCTTGGGTTTGTTCTTTTAGCCTGCCGCCTGGGAGCTCTGTGACTCTTAGTTGCCTGTGTCTGAATCTGCGTCTGGGGGGATTTGTCTCCTGTTTTGCGACGTTACCTTAGGAGCCGAGGTGGAGGCTGCTCATAGGTGGGCGGGGCCATGCATATCTCTGTCTTGAGAATGGCCACGGTGGTAGCTCCTTTTTCGCAGATCCTTTCTCTCTGTTCGTCTGGGTCCCTGGGCGATCCACTTGATGGGCTGTGGTGGCGTGCGAGGTGCCAGGGATCAGCTGCACAGCTGGGCGCTGGATCTGGGATGTCACCAGCAGGCTGGGGTGGAGGAGGTAGTTGGGAGTTCTCTCCTCTGGAACTGAGAGCCTCCGATCAGCACCTCCTTAAGATATGCTGTTCCCTTACACAAGCATGGGGTCGCATGCTGGGTGCCTCCGTCAGGGTGGCCCCAGAGCTCCAAAGCTCCAAAGGTCCGGCGATGAGCAGCGAGATTGGCCCTGGGCCTCTCACAGGGTACTTCAGCCAGAAATGAAACCAGTACAGAGCCTCCCTGGGTGACTGGCGACTTGGTGCTGGGTGCTGGGCGAGACTATGTAGCCACGGATGGAGTCGAGACCCAAGACTCCCACGCGGGCGGGGTCACGTATAGTGGAGAAGCAGCAGCCGGGACCACAATGTCTGGCCCTGTGTGGGAACAAGGGTCACCAGGCCTCGGACCGGTGTGGCTGGTGGTGGGCAGGGGGTTGGGGAAGAAAAATAAGAGTCTTTTTGGGAACTCAAGTTAGGAGAATCTCACAATTCCACCTATGCCATCGCCATCTTACCAGAACTCCCCTGTTTCTTTCATATGGAGAATTTAATCTATCTGCATTCAAAGTTATCTTTGTTGGTGCGGAATTATTCCTATCATTTTGTTGTTTTCTGCTTGTTTTGTATATCCTCTATGTCTTTCTTCTTAATGTTTATCATTATTGTTTGGTGGTTTTCTGTAGTAGCATTTAATTCTTTTGTCTTTGTCATTTATGGTTTTATTCTATGGTGAGTTCTGTGCTTTTTGTGTCTTCATGATGACAGTCATCATCTTTTAGCTTCTAGTTGCAGGACCTGCTTAAGCATTTCTTGTGTGGCTACTCTACTAGTAATGAGTTTTCTCAGTTTTTTCTTGTCTTTATTCTTTATTTTTAAAAGATAGCTTTGCTGGGTATAGTATTCTTGGCTACTGGCAAATTTTTTTCCCCAGCATTTTGAACATATCTTATTCTTACCTGGCCTGTGCAATTTCTGCTAAGAAATCTGTTGTTCTGTTAGAGATTTCCTTATATGTAACTTGACGCTTTTCTCTTGTTGTTTTTAGAGTTCTTTATGACTTTCACTTTTGATGGTTTGACTACAATGTGCCTTGGAGAAGACCATCTTGGAGTGAATCTATTTGGGAATATATCTTACAAGACTTGAAAGTTTTCAGCTATTGTTTTGTTAAATATATTTTCTGTCTTTGCTCATCTCCTCTCCATCTGGAACTCTCAAAATTTGAATATTTCATTGCTTTATAGTATCCATATGTCATGAAGGCTTTCTTCTTTTTGAGTGTTTGTTTCTGAGTTATTTCAAAAGATCTGTCTTCAAGTTTAGAAATTCTTTTCCTTGATCTAGTCTATTGTTGTAGCTCTTGGTTGTATTTTTTACTTTGTTCACTGAATTCTTCAGTTCCAGGATTTCTATTTGCTTCTTTTTTATGATCTCTCTATGTTGAATTTCTCATTGAGATCATGAATTGTACCGTTTATCTCACTGAATTTCTTTAATAATCTTTTAATGTTTTTTTAGGCATTTCATAGATTCCTTTTTGTTGGAATCTGTTGCTGGAGAATTATTGTGTTCCTCTACAGAGGTCATGTTTCCTTGCCTTTTCATCTTTCTTGTATTTTATTTTGATATCTGTGCACCTGGTATAACAGTCATTTGCAATTTATGGATTGGCTTTTGTATGGAAATACTTTTTCCTATAGGTGTTTCCATAGCACTTTCTTTGGATAGGGAGCTTTGGTTTGGATTCTATATAGGCACAGTAGTATAGTCTCTGTGTGTTTTCTTAGGATGTGGTCATCCTCAGTGTTGTCTTTGAGTTTGTCAGTGACTTAGGCTGTGGTTGTTAGAAGTGGGTATAGTGAGTGGTAGTAGTAGCAGCAGTGGGCCAAGTGGGTCCTCAGGTTCCAAGATGGCATGCATAGTGGTGACTGACCAGTCCTCAGACACCCAAGCAGCAAGTGTAGTTTTCAGTGGTGGCAGAAACAGGTCGGGCCAACCAGTTTCCATACGCCCCAGGTGGCACATGTGGATGACTACCAATGGTAGCAGTCTTGTTGTTACCCATTCTTAAGTCCCTCTGATAGTATGCATAGGCCCTGCTGATAGCTGGCAAGGCTAATCAGTTACCAGATCCCTGGATAGCATACTGGGGTACCAGGAACAGTGACAATGGGCCTGGTAGGCTATCCTGGACCCCTGTTTGGCATATCTGGATGCCTGGTTGGCGGGCAGATCAGGTTGACCTCTAGACTCCTAGATGATGGATGTAGATGGCACTGCTGGAGGCTGTGTATAGGGCAGTACTGTTCTTAATCCTCCAGTGATGGATGGGAGTGCTAATGGGTGTGAGTACCAGCTGCAGTGTATGAAACAGATCTATCTATGCAGCAGTGGGCAGAGAAGGCTTAATATCAGGCCTCCTAATTATGTCTGCAGTTACCAGCACTATTAGGTATGGATGGGTCAATGCCCATGCTCCCTATCTGTGTTCTTGGACGCTAGTAGCAGTGGTAGTAGTCACTGTAGGGCAAGCCTCTCCTCAGTCCCCTGGTGTTTATCCTGGACTCTGTCTGCCACAGACAAGGTAGGTCAATCCCCAAGTTCTCAGACAGTACATTTGCATGGTGGGAGGAGGTAGGGTAGGCCTGCCTTTTAGCCTTACAGATGGCATATGTGGGCATCAGTGGTAGACAGGGCAAATGTATCTTTAAGTCTGAGTACTGGTTGCTAGGCCTCCTGAAGGCACCTGTAGGTGCCTAATGTCCCTGCTGCTGAGTGGGGTGTGGTTGATGTCAGTGGCAGCAGCCCCAAGCATGTGACTTTCATGATCTGGGGAACTCACTCTTCAGCTCCCTTTTTCCCATGGGAAGCCTCCCTAGTGCTACTACACTGCCTGTTTTTCAGTGTGTAGGACACTATGTAGGTTGGAGTGTTGAGGACCTAATTGTATTATGGGTATTCCAGCTGGTATCATGATGCCACAGCTCTCTGGATGGACATGGGGGATGTCAGCAGAGATCTTGGGTTGTGCAGATGCAGGAACTGTTGGACCCTAGAACTGAATGCAGAGTGAGGACTGGGCTCTCAAAATGGTGCAGTGCTTCAACCACTTGGAGTTTGTGGGACCAAGAGTGAATTATCTCTGGAATTAAGCCAGCATATGGAATCCTGGCAGTTTTCTGAACTAGTCTCAGGAGTTCTGAGAACTGAGGGACTCTTCTGTAGCTAGTATAGCAGGAGTTCATAGTGAAATTGTAGACCTGTGAGGATCTCTCTTACCTTCCTTTTCCCCCCACACTAGGGAGTTTCTCCTGGCTCTTAACTGATCCTGTTTGGGCTGCTCCTTCATTTCTCTCTCCTTCCTTGCCTCATAGGTTCCCTGTCACTTCTGAATGCTGATGTTTCTCTCTTAGATGCTCTATTCAATGTGTGATTACCTACTCTGTTATCTTATTTGTGGAATTGGAATTGGCAGGTGCCTGTAGTCAGCCATCTTGGAGTTCCTTTCTTCCAGGATATTAGTTCTTGACTTTATTTGTCGCAGATATTTTTCCAATATATTTTTTTAAATATACAGTTATAAATATTTTAAATTAATAGAGGAAGATTTTACATATGATTATATCGAAAATATGACTGGCTTTTTTTCTCCAATGTACTCTTGTGCAAAATGTTCTCCCCATTTATATTTTTAATACTTAGAATACTAGGGATAGTGAATCTCTTCAGATCTTCAGTGAATATGACTTTATCTTTTAAGTTATTTTAATTTAGAAGGAGAAAAATAGAGAAGTGTTCCTACTCATGAGAGTACAACTACCCAAAAGTGATGGAAATCACTAGTTTGAGGCAACATGAGTGTCACATTAATTATAGCTGTTAATATGTTCTTGAATCACATGTGTTCTTGTGTTTTTTATGTTTTCCCAAGGTTTTAAAAGCTGAAGTGTATTTTTCGACATAAAAAAATGTTAAATTTTAATTATGTGGTTGCTGTTTTGCAGGCTGTCAGATACAACTGCATCAGAGTAGATAAACAACCATTATACAACATAGAGGTAAGAGGTTTAGAGAAGGGTGGTTAGGGGGCAAAAAAGAAATTTTGTTATCACTAGTAATTTTAATTTAAAAGAATGTGGTGATTGTACATCAAAGCTTCTTATCAAATATGAAATATAGTTTATCTAATCAGAAATGAAAATAAAAAATATTTTGAGGTCAGGTGCAGTGACGCATACCTATAATCCCAGCACTTTGGGAGACGCATACCTGTAATCCCAGACTTTGGTAGGATTGCTTGAGCCCAGGAGTTGAAGACCAGCATAAGCAGTATAGCAAGACCTTGTGTCTACAGAAATAAAAAAAATCCACCGAACATGGTGGCACATGCCTGTAGTCCCAGCTACTTGGGAGGCTGAGGTGGGAAGATTGCTTGAGACCAGGAGGTCAAGGCTGCAGTGAGCTGTAAGAGTGCCACTGCGCTTCAGCCTGGGCAACAGAATAAGACCCCAACTCAAAGAAAGAGAGAGCGAGAAAAGAAAGAAGGAAAGGAAGGAAGGAAGAAAATTTTTCAGTTAAAACTCCCTCAAAATTTTTTATACAGTAGTAAAAACTGGTCACAAATATTAAAAACCTTATGCTTATGGCGGATGAAATATGTATGCCTTTTCACACATTTCATAACTTTTATAATTACTACTTTCAGATTAAAGTTTTTGTTATAGCTGGGCTCAGTGGCTCAGCCTGTAATCCCGCGCCTTTGGGAGGCTGAGGTGAGTGGATTACCTGAGTCCGCGGGTTTGAGACCTGCCTGGGCAGCGAGACCTCATCTTTACAATAAATCCAAAAATCAGCCGGGCGTGGTAGCGCATGCCTATAATTCCAGCTACTTGGAAGGCTGAGGCGGAAAGGTCGCCGGAGCCCAGCAGGCGAGGCTGCGGTGGCCGGGAGTGGCCACTGCACTCCAGTCTGGGCGACAGAGTGAGACTCCAACTCAAAAAAAAAAAAAAAAAAAATTTTTTTATGATGCTTATAAAAGTGTATTCCTTTTATATTATTATTTTTTATAAAATGACATCTTCTTTGTTTTACTTACCTTAATTTTAGAACAAAATAAACAATAAAACCACAATATAAAACATCCAGTCCTGTTGTCAAATTAGGGAGGGAATGGGGCTGGAGGTCTTTGTTTCTTTATTCTTTCTTTTAAAATTACTTTTGTTACTATATGTAGTGTTTTAGAGTGCTTTTGACTCTCAAAGTTTTGACTTGTTCACAGTAGATATTATGGTTAAAAATAGTTTGACCAAGGGGATTGTATTTTGTGAAACTCTTAAGAGTTACATACAGGTGCATTCTCAGAGTGATTTTATGATTCTCTAACAATTGTCACGTTTTGCAAATATTGATTGTGCTTGATAATACCTTAACATATTTAGGATATCTATATAGACATAGTTTGTTTTAACTTTTAAAGAAAACCAAGAAAAATTCTGTACCCAAAGATACTGTTGTATCTTTCTGACTGGGATCCTCTCTTTATCAACCAAACTTTGCAAATTCCTTTTAAAGGTTTGCAGGTGGCTCAGCCTGTAATCCCGTGCCTTTGGGAGGCTGAGGTGAGTGGATTGCCTGAGCCCATGGGTTCGAGACCCGCCTGGGCAGCGAGACCTCATCTCTATAATAAATCAAAAAAAAAATCAGCCGGGCGTGGTAGCGCATGCCTGTAATTCCGGCTACTGGGAAGGCTGAGGCGGAAGGATCGCCGGAGCCCAGCAGGTCGAGGCTGCAGTGGCCGGGAGCAGCCACTGCACTCTAGTCTGGGCGACAGAGCAAGACTCCAACTCAAAAAACAAACAAAAAAAAACCTTTTAAAGGTTTTCTTTTGAGCCGGGCTCAGTGGCTCAGCGGCTCAGCCTGTAATCCCGCGCCTTTGGGAGGCTGAGGTGAGTGGATTGCCTGAGTCCGTGGGTTTGAGACTCGCCTGGGCAGCGAGACCTCATCTCTACAATAAATCAAAAAATCAGCCGGGCGTGGTAGCGCATGCCTGTAATTCCGGATACTGGGAAGGCTGAGGTGGAAGGATCGCCGGAGCCCAGGAGGTCAAGGCTGCGGTGGCCAGGAGCGGCCACTGCACTCCAGTCTGGGCGACAGAGTGAGATTCCAACTCAAAAATAAATAAATAAATAAATAAAGATTTTCTTTTGGAGATAGTATTTTCCCTTACTATAACAGTTAATAAAATACATTCATATACATCATTATTTTTATGCTATATAACATCCCTGTTAGATAACCAGGGTAGAAATTATCTTTATTTTCTAGATGAGGAAATAAAAACTCCTTACTAATTCAAGATTTATTTCCAGAATTTCACCTTTCTTTTCTTTGGGTCATAGAATCTTTCCTTTCCTAGGTTAAAACTGCTGAATTTCCCAGAGGTGTATTAAATTTAATTGAAAGCCTCATTGAAGGACAGTTTTTCAAAGAAGCAATTGAGGAACTTTCCTCTTTGCAAGCACATTATATCCCTCCTGTATGCCTTCTTCATGCCCTTCTAGAGAATGTTCTACAGGTAAGAACAGTTTTAAGGGTTTATAATCTTTTTTCAAGGAATGTTACAATATGAAATATTTCTCATTTTTTTCTATGCTTAGTTTATTTTCCTTTTTCTTTTTTCATTTTACTGACAAATGCAGTACCCATGTTACTGCTTCTTTTTAAATTAATATGTATTTTTATACAAATATGCTGTGTGGCAGGTGCTGTGGCTCATGCCTATAGTCCCAGCACTTTGGAAGGCAGAGGCGAGAGGATTTCCTGAGCCCAGGGGCGAGACCTCATCTTTACAAGAAATAAAAAAATTAGACCATGCTCCTTTCATACAAGCCTGCTGGGCTTCGGCGATCCTTCCACCTCAGCCTTCCAAGTAGCCGGAATTACAGGCATGCCCATGCCTGGCTGATTTTTTGATTTATTGTAGAGATGAGGTCTTGCTGCCCAGGTGGGTCTCGAACCCGCGGGCTTAGGCAGTCCACTCACCTCAGCCTCCCAAAGGCGCCAGATTACAGGCTGAGCCACTGAGCCCGGCTTCTCAGGATTTCTAAGATGATTTTATCTTGGGGGAAAAAATTACCAAATTTTTCTCATGGCAGCAAAATATCTAATATAAATTTCAGATTACAAAGATTTAGAATACTATTTGGTAAATTACTCCTTTAGCACATTGATAATTATCATTCCTATTTATAGTATACATAGAGAATGAACATATTCCTTAAACTTTAAAGCCCAATAGGCACAGCTATTCAAAGGGGCTTTCTAATCATGTTCTTCATCGAGGTACTAATTTGAAAACATTGCAAACATAGACTATGTCAGATTAATATTGGTGATCATTGACAATGTTTCTGACCTTTAATTCCTTTCAGATGACATTTGGCAAACTTAATCTCACTATAACCATGAAAAGAAAGACACTTCATATAAGCTAGTCCTAATAGAAGGGATTATAAAATGTGTAGATACAGTCATTCCTTGGTATCACAGGGTATTGATTTCAGGACCCCTGTAGATACTGAATTCTACACATAATTAAGTCCTACAGTTGGTTCTTTGAGCTTGCACCTATCAGAAAAGTCAGCCCTTTACATCCATAGGTTTTATATCTTGCAAATAGTGTATTTTCAATCTGTGTTTGGTTGCAGATGCAGAACCCACAGATATGAAGGGCCAACTGCATTTATTAAAAAAAAAAAGTCCACGTTTAAGTGGACCTATGCATTTCTGACCATGTTGTTCAAGAGTCAGCTGTACATATTTAGAGTGTGCTTCTCTCTCAGAAGTTGTGTTGAATTAGCAAAACATGATCACTGCATCTGATCTCCAGACATATATTTGGTAAAAATGTTAGGCCAGGATTATTGTTCTAGTTTTACTGAATTAGCAAGTGAAACTATACCTTTAGCTATAGTGTTTTATTTGTTTGTTTATTTTTAAATAATAGGATAACATAGATACGTTTTCTGGTCGATACTTTCATATATTGTCAGCTCTTCTTCACCTGCATCCTCCTTGGAAATCTCCAGCCATGTCAAGATATTACTTAGAGTTGTTTCAGTGTCCAACTTGTATGAAAGGAGCATGGTCTTTAGTAGAAGTGCTTATAAGGTAAGGAATTTCAAATTTAAGACACTACGTTTTATCTAGTAGTTATTTGTTTATATAGAGATGAAAGAAGTATTTTTCTACTTTTAGAAAAGTGTGTGCATCGTGTATTTGTGTATTGTAGCTATTGTAAAACGTATTAAAAAGGCAGATCTACATTGATTATGTTTGTCAATCTGTTAAAAAAAAGTTCAGTGAATACATGAAATGGACTCACTAGAAAGACATTATTTCCATTTTGTAAACAAAATTAAAAGTTTGCATATTTTTAAAATGAAGAAAGTTAATTTATTGAATACTCGTATCATGAGGTTTGGTCATCAAAAATATGAACATTTGTGACTGTGTACAAAGTCTGTCTTAGGTCTTTAGTTGTATTTTTCAGCTAGAAATTCAAATTTTGAAACAGAACTTAATTTTCTTAAATATGTCATCTCTTTCATTCCATTTCATATGCTATCATATGCCTAGACATCTCTTTGTCTTTCAGATGTTACTGTCTCCAGATATCCTTCCCATTTCTCCTTCTTTCTCCCTAATAGTACTAATGAATTTCCCCTGTCTACTCTGGTAACATCCTGTATCTAATAGGCCTTATTTGTTTAAGAAAATCTTTCTTTTTATTGCGTTGAGTTTTAGGAGGTAAAACTCATAATAGAGAGAGAGGACGCTTGAATAGCCAGGCAAAGACTAGACCTTTGGTTAGCTCTTTAAAGTAATAAAGATTCACATACCATCTTGGTTGTGATGTATTTGAAGCCGGCTAATCAGCTAGCTAGCATGCGTTTATTTATTCAGTCAACAAATATTTGAGTACATTTGTTGTAGTCAACAACAATGGGAGCTAGACACTGAACTGCATTTCAGGGATAAAAGTTAACTAAAATAACAGTTCCTGCATTTTGAAAGTGACCAAGATGTAAACACAATATCAATGCAACAGTACTAGCCCATCGTAAGTAAAGGATGTAATGTTTATGTGGCTGACATCCTAATTGTCAAATCTATTCCTTTCTTCCTTTATGTTTAAATTTTGTTAATATTAAGTAATTAAAAATTTAAGTTCTCAGATGCATAAGCCACATTTCAAGTGTTCAGAAGAACATATCCATCATCGCAGAAAGTTCTATTAGAGGACCACTACAGAAGATAGAAAGAAAATAAAATGCTGAATTTTTGAAACTCTACAAGAATAGCCCTAAATAGCCTTCATTTACTAAGTAATGAAAAATAAAATAATCTTGGATAAGCAAGAGAAGGATTGTAGCCAGTATTATAAATTGAGAGCTTTTTTTTTTGAGTTGGAGTCTCACTCTGTCACCCAGACTGGAGTGCAATGGCCGCTCCCAGCCACCGCAGCCTCGACCCGCTGGGCTCCAGCGATCCTTCTGCCTCAGTCGTCCAAGTAGCTGGAATTATAGGCATGCGCTACCACGCCCGGCTGATTTTTTGATTTATTGTAGAGATGAGGTCTCGCTGCCCAAGCAGGTCTCAAATCCATGGGCTCAGGCAATCCACTCACCTCAGCCTCCCAAAGGCGCGGGATTACAGGCGAGCTTAGCTTGTCATTTGGATCAAAAGTACTTAATGAAATCCACAATTCTTTGTTCTTATCAGTGAAATAACGAGTGCAAAGGGAGAATGCTCAGTAGTTGTTAAATATTACAATCATTGAAAAATAGAAGAATTAAATCTATATTTTTAAGAATTAAATAGTCATGAGACATTTGACATTGCTTAGTTTTTAAAGGAAGAAAATATTAATAAAATTTTGTACTTTATATTTTATTGAAGAAAATTTTATTAAAATTCCAACAATTTTAAAAAAAGAAAGAAATGCTTTGTTCACAAATTATTCAGTGGATTACTTGTATATTATAGATTGTTGATTTTATGTTTTTCAGGTCTTGTCTTTTCAATGAAAACTTTTGTCATCAAATTTCGGAAAATAATATTGGCTCTAAGCTGCTCCACCTGACATTGCTCAAATTTTTCTTTAATTTAATTGAAAGTGAAGTACAGTATCTGAGTCAAAAGTAAGTTTCAATCACAAAAACCACATTTTTCTATATTTCTGTTTTTCTGCACCATTTTAAAAATCATTCATATACATATATCTAGTCATCTTTTTTTCTGTTTTAAAGTAGATTTATTGTTAAAACATGACAGAGATGCCTTTTCAGTGGCAGTGAAAAGGCATCTTTTTATATGCCCTTTTTTTGTTTCCTCAAGTCACATTTTTATTTTTCACTGGTATTTTTACTATGTAAGAGTGGGTGGGTTTGTTTGTTTGTTTGTTTTGGGGAGTTTTTTTGAGTGGGAGTCTCACTCTGCACCTAGACTAGAGTGCAGTGAGCAGCAATGGCCACCACAGCCTCAACCTACTGGGGTCAGACAATCCTTCCACCTCAGCCTTCCAAGTAACTAGTACTACAGGTATGTGCCACTATGCTCAGCTAATTTTTTGATTTATTGTAAAGATGAGGTCTTAACAAGTTGCCCAGGCTGGTCTCAAACCACAAGCTCAGGCAATCCTCACGCCTCTGCCTCCCAAAATGTTGGGATTACAGGTGTAAGCCACCACACCTGGCCGAGTGTTTTCATTTTTTAAGACTTAGGTATGTTTTAATTCTTAAGTAATTAAATGCTTAAGTAAAAAACTACAACTAGTTTTAAAAATTGATTCTGTAATACCCATGATAAGTTTACTCTTACTCTAAAACTTGAAGATAAATGTCTGTTGTATACATTGTCAGTGGTCTTATTGAAACGAGGTCATTTTTTATATTTTATCCATTATTAAAGCTATGTTATGATCTTTATATGTTATGACCTTTCTGTATTCAAAATTGCTAGAATGGTTTTTAACAAAAGAGATGTCTATTACTGTCTTGCAAGTTGACATAATTTTTGTTCATATTTTTCATTAGGTTGTATGACTGGTCAGATTCTCAAAGTCTGAAAATGACAGGAAAGGCAGTTGTTCTTGAAATCTTTTGGTCAGGAAGTGAAACTTCTGGCCTTTTGACCAAACCAGTAAATACACTTTTGGCATGGACTATATATTCTCACAAGGAAAAATGCAAGTCTAATGATGTAAGTAGGATTAATTCACAGATGAGTAATAGTCTGTGGAAAAAGCACTTTGAATTACACATCTTTTCTTTTTTCCTTGTTCACTGAATTATATTAATACACACACATACACACACACACACACACACACACACACATACACCCAAATATATTGTTTTCTCTTTAGTTTGTCTAGTTGTGAGGTAAAAGTTCCTTGGAGAGTGGTTCTTGCACCACTCATTTCACATGTGATTATAATAGCTATAGGTAATTATTTGATCATTGTAGCTAAGAAGTCTCTAGTTACTTATAGATATTTTACTTTTGTGTATTTTGATTCATGAACAATTTATGATTTAAAAAATTAAGTCAACCTATAGTTTTGAAGAATGCTACAAATAAAGTTCACTTGTTTTTAAGGCTACCCTTCTAGGTATTGCATTATTTTCTGAAATATTTCTGTGTAAGAAGATTTTGTCTGTCATTAGAAATTTAATATAGAGTGCTTTTTGTGTATTATCTTTGTGAAGAGTAATAGTGCATAGCAACATACTGTGGCACGTTTTGGGTGCACAATAAATATTAGTGACCTATTTTCTTTTCAAAATGATCTGCCTTTGGGGCTTTCTTGTCTACTTTGTTGTGTTATATGATGAACTTCTGTTCTTTTAAATTCTTTTTTTTTTTAAACATTCTCTTACATCTTCTTGAATGTTTGAATCTTTATTCTTCTTAGTCTTTATTTCTAATACATGTACTTTCTATAAATTACCTTTGGAGTGCAACTTGCAATTCATTCCACAGTTTTGATACTTTATTCGAAGGTGCTCTTACTGTTTTCTTCAAAATGTTTTGTCATCTTTGATATTCCCTTTGACTCAAGAAATATTTTTAAAGAATGTTTTAAAATTTCTAAATGGTGGATAGGTATTTGCTATTGTTAATGGGTTTTATTTGATTGGCTGTGCTTTTTTTGTTGATTTCTAAAAGTAAATAGTTAAAGATTGCACCCTACGTGACTTCTGCTTTCTGAAATTTACTGAACTTTTCTTTTTGTCCCCATGTAAGACTGGAAGCCACAATGTGTTATTTTCTGTTATTTATAGTGTTCTTTATTATCTACTAAATTAAACTCAGTAATTCTTTTAATCTGTTCTTTTGAGTCTATTTTGTAGATTTGTCCATTTATTTTTAACAGTTTCTGCTTATGTGTGCTGATGCCATCATATTCATAACTAACTACTAGACATGATGCTATAACTTAGGTAACATTTTCTTCTAAGGTAGTAAGCATTGTAGTTAGGGTGCAGAGCTCTGGTTTCAAACTATTATAAGATCTAATCTGTCTTAGTGTATGTTCTTACAGTTTTTTAGATATTTCCTCAGATCTATTATCTCTTGTCTGCATTTTTTAAAATTTGTAATTTTTATTTAATTTGATTTTCTTTTTTGAGTCAGAGTCTCACTCTGTCACCCAGGCTGTATGTAGTGCAGTGGCACAATCACAGGTCACCACAACCCCAAACTCATGGACTCAAGCAATCCTCCCACCTTAGCCTCCCAGGTAGTTGGGACCATAGGTTCATGCCACCATGCCCAGC
The DNA here is from genome assembly GCF_000164805.1 of Carlito syrichta. Taxonomy (NCBI): domain Eukaryota; kingdom Metazoa; phylum Chordata; class Mammalia; order Primates; family Tarsiidae; genus Carlito; species Carlito syrichta. The sequence goes on from NW_006960769.1 coordinate 40,239, forward strand.
TAATCTTTTCTTTTTTGTAGTGACGAGGTCTCTCTATGTTGCCTAGCTTGGTCTCAAATTCCTGAGCTCAAGCAGTCCTTCCTCCTTGTCCTCCCAATATGTTGAGATTACAGGCATGAGCTAGTGCCCAGCCTCTTCTCTACTTTTTAAATTGCAATTAAACTTATGTTACATTCTCTTTTGATATTATCTGGTTTTTACTCTCTCATCTGTATGTATATATTTTTTTCTCTACTTGAAGCATTCCAGACAGTCTTTTCATTCGATTTTTAGCTCACTAGTTCTTGTCTTCAGCCATGTCCAATATATTGTTTAAAATGGCCATTGATTTTAAATTTTTGTATCTTTTCCTGTTCTAGACTTTTTTACTTTTAAACTACTGAGACTTGTTTTTATGGTTCAGTGTTTTCATTTGCCTTTGAATGGGGTAGTAATATTGTATACTCAATTCCTAATTATTCCATATACTCTATTTCTAATTATTCCATATCTGACGTCTTTGTGGTCTATTTCTATTGTTTCTGCTTTTCCTTCTCTTGTGTTTTTCATTTTCTCTTGCAAGCCAATTATTATTCACTATATGGTGTATATTGCATTTGAAAAATTATTTATAGAATCAATATTTGGCAAAGACCAGAATATCTTCCTCCAGAGAAAATTTCTGCTTAACTTCTGCCAAGTGTCTGGGTATACTACAAGTCAAGAACTACCTTAATGCAATGTTTATGCTTGAGAGACCCTAGATAGCCCAAGTGTAGGAAAGGACTACATAAGACATATAGTTTTGCTCTGATTCACTCTTCCTCTGAAAGTGAAGCCTTTCAGGATCTCAGCCTATTAAGGATCAGGCCTTGGGCCATGAATTTGTTTTTTAACCTCTTTTACCCTAGACTCTAAAAAAACCCACAATTCTGTGTCTCAGTTCTTGATCATCAGCAAAAGTTCTCAAGACAAAGTCAGCTAATTCTAGTACCTCACCTTCTAGATCGTGACCTAGCAGTTCCTTATAGTTTACTGTCACTTTTTCAGAAGATGTTTTGCATATTTCATTTAGCATTTTTAGTTTTAGTTTTCTTCTATAAATTAGTTCATCTGAATTACATAGGCCTTTATTGCCAGAAACAGAAGTCCTTTCTTGTTTTAAAAAATCCTATTTAGGTGTTATCTGAGGCATGCTTCAAAACAATTCTTTTGAAGGTGTTATTTTTTTTCTAAATCAGCATTATAAAAGGAAGATTGCCCCAAGTATTCTTTGTGATCAAGCAATTGTATTATATAATAATAGCCAGGTGAACAGGTACTTTCATATATATATCTGATTCAAAAAGTACGATTGTGCAAATGTATAGAAATACCAGCTATACCTCATTGCCAAATGAGTATAATACTTCTAAGCTAAAAGTGATAGCGTCCTTATAAATTACCATGTCTTTTTATTTTTATACAATAAAATAATTAAGAATAGAAACCGTTTCTTTATTATAGAGCGTTTCTTTTTTCATCCATTTGAGTATATAAATGAAATTGCTCATTTATAACTGAAAACAATAAAACTGATGTTTTCACAGTTTTACTGAATCTCCAAAGGGCTACCACATATAAGAAATTACTCAAGGAACACTGATGTAAATAGTAACAGATTTATACATATTTAACTTGGATTTTTGTTCAAACTTATAAATAAAAGTAACATTTGTGAAAGCAGTCTGCAGTAAATTGTAGCATCAGTGGTAATATGGGAGCGGGTTATACAAATTAATATTTTATTTAACATTTGCTTTTAAATTTACATAAAACTACTTTTTAAAAAAATTGTATTACCTCTCTGTTAGAATCCATTCTTGTACTTAATTAAATCTTTTTGGCAGTTTCCAGTTTCAAGAATTCCATGCATGTTCACAGACATCATTTTCTGTACTGTAAAGCATTTGTTTCTTGATTTGCTGAGTTGAAGCATTCAATTTAAGTCATTAGCTAAACAGAAGTCCTCAGTTTATGCTAATATTGTTTTGTCATAATGTCAATCAGCAAGTATTGCAGAGTGACACAATGGCAGTGAATTTCATTGTCATTAATCTGAGAAAGCTTTGGGCTTTCCTTGGCAAAGAGCAGAGGTGGGCTGTGTCAAGGTTATGGAGGAGGTACAAATTTTATTAGTCCCACTTTTCTTTGAGATGTCCTTAAGTGCTATTTAAGGATAACCCTACAATATAGGTAGAAATGTAAGGTAGTTTATATTTAAAGATAAGAAAATTGAGGCTAAAGAGTTTAATAACTTATTCAAGGTGTCACAGCTAGTTAGGGCAAAGCATTGACTAGAGGCCAAGTCTCCACTGCAACACACTTTCTTATGTTTCAAATGTCAGTGTTTAAAACAGGAAGAGGCACAGTATATGCATTATGTTTGCATCTTTCCAGCAGAGTAGTTTGTCATGTATTGCAGTGAAATATTGAGGAAATCCCTAACCTGGGAGTCAGAAGGCCAAGTTGCTAGTTTGTTCTACATTACAGATTAGTCAATTTTTGGAAGATGGCCAAGTTTGTAAACTGGAGGTTACCTGTACTGGTAGATAATAGAGAACTGTATTGACAGAATGTCTGGTAACTGAATTTAACATATTAAAAAGGAATTCTAAGGTAACTGCTTGTCATATATGCAAATTTTATCTATCTTTTGTATCCTTGTTAATTCTTAGGTTATTTATGTTCTGTTCTTTCAGCTTTAATAAGTATTTCAGTATTCCAAAAAGCTGTTTTCTTTAGATGGTTTATTTGCCATTTTCTTACTAATCCAATAATCCATTTCTGAAGTGTATCTATCCACTGTACTAGAAATAACAGCATTGTTTGTACCCATAGCACAGTGTCTTGGCCCTATGATTATAGTGAGTGTGATAGTTGAAAATATAATATAAAAGGATCCAATTTGGAAGTATATTTTTATACAAAAACTTAAAATTGTATATGTGGTAGTGTGCATGTTTGGCTAATGACACACAAATAAGAATAACTTTGGCAGAATCTTTCTTAACATGATGAAGATGTTAGTTATTCCTCAAATTCACTGCAAGACCTACCCCTCTCTAACTGTAATAGCATTAATATCAAGGTAAATTTAATATTAAGCAGTATCAATATTCATTTGTGATTGCAGGTATATGTATACTTCTGTTTGTGTAAGGAAAGAGGGAAAGTCCGAACGGGTTGATTTTATGTTGTTTTTACTTTGATTTTTTTGAGTTGGAGTCTCACTCTCAGGCTAGAGTGCAGTGGCACAATCACAGCTCATTGCAGCCTCAAGCTTTTGAGCTTAGGCAGTCTTTCCTCCTCAACCTCTTGAGTGGCTGGGACTGCAGGCACAGACCACCATGCCTGGCTATTTTTTTTTTCCAATTTTCTTGTAGAAACAAGGTCTTACTATGTTCTCTAGGCTGTTCTCAAACTCCTGGGCTCAAGCAGTCCTCCCACCTTGGACTCCCAAAGTTCTGGGATTACAGGCGTGAGCCACCATACCCTGCATGATTTTATGTTATTTTTAATTGATGGTATGATGAATTATGTTTTTTATATGAGGATTGCTCTGTGGGCTAATGTCCTTCTTTTCTTCCAGAGTCTTAGAACCAGGGAGTCTCAGGTGATCCTGATTTACTATACCCTCGAGATGAGAAACACTTTCAGAAATCAAAATTTGTCAATCTTTTGTTTTCTTCCTGAGTACTGTCACTGCTGATATTCAGATATACATTAAGCTGGAACATTTTGTGATATGCATATGGACATAATCAGTTTGCCAGTTTAAATATATATTTTCACTGTTCTGTGTTCTCTTGATAACTTAAACATTGAGAAATCAGGATTAACTTAACTTGCCCAGAGTGATCATCTACAAGTCAGCTTTACAAAGAATGGAGTTGATTTCCTGCAGATTTCTTTGGAGACTGGAGCTGGACCGTAGCCCTCAGGTCATACCAGGGGAAGTACTATGCTGCTGATGGTCCTACTGCTAGTTTCCCATGCTATACTTGCAACTGCAGGGCTTAAAGTCAGCCCTTTGATCAAGTTGGAAGAGGTGGTGGTGTTGATACCCATTCATGAATCCTGACCTGTCAGGATCTGACTGTCTATCTTGGTCCCCAATCATATCAGAAGGACAGTGCTTCCCTAATTATACATCTTAAAAACCCCCTCAGCCTCATTCTTCAGTGTCTCTCCTAGATTCTAATGTCCAGCTCTGCCAGAATGCAGTATGCTACCCCTGAGTATAATAGCACAACAGAGGACTTGGTGCTCACCTAACTCTGTGGGTTTTCCTTCAGTAAACACTGTATTGATAAGCCAAATTGTGTCCCTCTTAATCCTTTGCCTGTGTTTGCTCAACAAATCAGGAATAGAACTTTCATTTTGAAATCATGTATGTAATAGCTAAAGAATGATGTCCTAATAAAATACTTTATATACTTATCAGAAACTTACTTTCTGAGGGCAGGAGGAACCAATCTATTAATCACTGAAGGTTCAGAGTTGCTAGGGATTTCTTTCTTACGAATCCCATATTAGGCATAGTATGATAGCACAATTTTTAGCAGTTAATCTCTGTCTGGATACCAGAACATTTATTAAAACCTCTTCTACACAACTGTTAATTTAGTTATTTTTTCATGTATCCAACATGCCTAGACAACAAATAAGAACATAGGAATTTAATCTAATTTTACTGTTGTTTTGAAAAATATTAATGTTTAAATCAAAAGTGTATTTAAAATATTATTTGCACACTCTGTCTTCATAATTTATACTGAATTTTGTGGATTAGAAAAACATTTTTAAACACTAGTAATGTATACTTATAGTAAGTGAGATTTGTATGCTTTATTATACTTCTCATAGGAATTTTAAAATATTTATTATAGAAGTAGAAATATAAAACAATATTCGTGTTTTTACAACTGATGTCCACATATCTAAATTAGGTAATGAGTATTTGATGTAATTTAATTATTAAATTTGAATCAATTAATTTTTTATAACAGATGGACAGTTCTGTTTGCTAAAGTGTTTCTCAAGTCTTTCTCTAGGAAATACCATTTAGAGAAATGTAAAGGGTAATTCTATATATAAACAGTAGAGGGTGGCCAAATCTTCTATCTTCTTTTATAGTCATATATTCTGGTTACCAAAAATCCACAGAAGCCAGGTATTTTCTCATTTCCTTATTTCAGTGTTATTATTGCCTAACCAAAGTACTTGACAGCATTGGATAAAATTATTTTAAAAGTTTATCCTAAGTTATTAATATATAAGTTCCTGGAAAATGTATTTTATTAACTCGTGTGTGTGTGTGTGTGTGTGTGTGTGTGTGTGTGTGTGTGTGTGTAGAAATAAAGGTGAATGGAGAGAGATTTGGAGAGGGAGTTAGCGTACTGGAGTTTTTAAGAATAGTTTTTTTAGTATTAGCATACTGTGTCTTTTTAAATGGCCAAGTTTTGCCTGTCAACAACTATCCAAAATAAACACTGATAGAAACTTTATATTTTAATATATTATAGCAGTTTTTTTCATCTTAATGTTAGGTCTTCAAACATGAACTAGCTTACTTGCTGACTGGAATTCTTGGAGCAGCAATAGATTATTGGATCTTCCTTGGTCTGAAGATGGGTAGAAATGTGATGCGACATATGTCTGATGACTTAGGAAGTTATATTTCTCTTTCATGTGATGGTAAGTGTGTCTATGTTATGTTTTTTTAGATCCATTTTAGAAATTAGTTTTGAATTTCTTTTAAGCAGTCTGTAATCTTTTACATATGTTCATATGAAACTTTCCCCAAAATAGTTACAGATATGTAGACACACAGATACACATAATAAACAATATAAAGAGGAAAATAAGAATTACCCATAATGCACTACATTTAACTTTTTAATATCTTCCTGGTATTTCTAAGCCTTTTTATATAGTTGAGATCATACTATATGTAATTTTGTATTCATATTTTCTCTAAGTACCTGGTATTAAATTTATATATATTACTCATTTTTTTTTAGTCCTACAACTAAAAATTTTAAGTTAATAGATTACCCTATGCAAGTAAATATTTAACTAGACATATTTAAAGAGATTCACTTTTTTATATATGGTCTTCAAGAGTCTCACACATTAAGAACTATCTTCAGTACCTTTGACACTTCTTTTTTTTCTTTTTTGAGTTGGAGTCTTGCTCTGTCGCCCAGATTGGAGTGCAGTGGCTGCTCCTGGCCACCGCAGCCTTGACCTGCTGGGCTCTGGCGATCCTTCCGCCTCAGCCGTCCAAGTAGCTGGAACTACAGGTGTGTGCTACCACGCTTGGCTAGTTTTTGATTTATTGTAGAGATGAGGTCTCGCCAAGTTGCCCAGGTGGGTCTCGAACCCGCGGGCTCAGGCAATCCACTCACCTCAGCCTCCCAAGGCGCGGGGTTACCAAGCCCAGCCACCTTTGACACTTCTAATCATTCAAGCTGTGTAGGAATTATTATCAGTCTCTGATCTTATCAGTGCCATATGAACAATTCCCAGGTCTTTTCCTGTATGAACACTTAATAGTATTAAAAAATGAAATTCGCTGAATCAGAATACTTACCTATGTTATATAGCCATTTGTATTAATTTGTGTTACGTTACTGGTTAAAACATTTTGCCTGTGTACCTGTTGCTATATAATTTTTCTTATTATAACATAAAAAGCTGCAACTATTTTTTCCCCCATTGAGTCTGGTGCTCTACATGAAATGAGCATAGATGAAGCAAACACAAGTATTTTACACACGTAATTTTCTCACTCTCCTTCTCCCCTATTATCTACAATATGATGACAGCTCTTTTTCTCGGTGTTCACTTTATGAAAAATTCTACCCAACTCTTTTATGTCTCTTGACTGAGGGAGGCTACTTCCATAAGACCTTATGCACATGCCCACACTTCCGGAGCCAGTTTAGGAAGTCTGTCTGCCTCCCTCGCTTTCTTCCTTTCTTCCTTTGCATCTTTATTTCTGTAATCCTTAATTTCTAAAATGAATACATTTTAAACCAAGTGAGCTTTTTGTGGTCCTCAAATTTTTATATACTTGTCAGTATTTTAAACTGTCAGATAGGTATTCAATTTTTTATCCATATGTTTCAGTACATCTTGATTTTATATAAAGAAAAAGTTCTTAGCTGGGCTCGGTGGCTCAGTCTGTAATCTCGCGCCTTGGGAGGCTGAGGTGAGTGGATTGCCTGAGCCCGCAGGTTCGAGACCTGCCTGGGCAACTTGGCGAGACCTCATCTCTACAATAAATCGAACAATTAGCCGGCCGTGGTAGCGCACACCTGTAGTTCCAGCTACTTGGAAGGCTGAGGTGGAAGGATTGCTGGAGCCCAGTAGGTCGAGGCTGCGGTGGCCGGGAGCGGCCACTGCACTCCAGTCTGGGTGACAGAGTAAGACTCCAACTCAAAAAAAAAAAAAAAAAAAGTTCTTGAGTATGCTAACAATCACTAATACTTTTAAGAGAGATTCCAGAATGAGTTATTCCAGGTAATAACTGGATTCAGGATTTTTCAGTGAAACCCTCTGCAAAGAGACGTCTCTTTTTGTTTTTCCAAAGTTAGAAGATTTTTTATCTAAAGCATTTTATATCCTTTTTTCTGATTTATTTTGATTGAACTGAGGGAACGGTTGCTGTTCCTTTTGTGGAATAGCTATCCTTTGTTGCATGACTTCTTAACGTTTCTTACCTCAAGTTTGTTCTTCCTTCAAAACCCTTTCTACCATTCTTACCAAGGTAGTTTAGTATTTTTTTAATCCTTTCCAGAAACAGCAGAATTCTGGTATCATTTACTAGAATGAGAATTAACATTTGGCTAGCAGAATATCCTGTTTTAATTTCGTAATGATTTTTTTTTAAGTTTGGGGACTAGTACAGGATTAGCAGTGGTTTTAGAGACTGTCAGTATAGTTATATATCTTTTTTCTAATACATAGTGTTTATCTTTAGGGAAATATAAGTTATCTTACAGTTTAGCCAAATGCATGAAATAATGAGCCTTGTATTAAAAAGGTCTCTGCCACATTACACATCAGCCTCAGTGCTTTATTTACTCTTTTTTTTTTGATTCAGGGTCTTACTCTGTTGCCCAGGTCGGAGTACAGAGGTACAATCACAGCTCACCACAACCTCCACCTCCCCGGCTCTGGCAATCTTTCTGCTTCAGCCTCCTAAGTAACTGGGACTACAGGCACATGCTACCATGCCCAGCTATTTTTTTTATTTTTTGTAGAGGTGAGGTCTCACAGTGTTGCCTAGGCTGGTCTCAAATTCCTAGATTAGAACAATCCTTCTGCCTCAGCCTCCCAAAGTACTGGGATTAAAGGCATGAGCTATCACACTCAGCCTCTTTACTCATATTTTGAATTTCCCTTTGCTTTAAAACAGGGTATGCTTATCCAGTGTTATCCCCAGCTTTTACATGAGTAGTCAAAACCTTAAACATTTGAGCCTATGACTGGCTTGAGCTAAAACTTAACCTTAATGTTTCTGTTACATTCCTGTAGATAGGTTGATTACTTTGCTCCCAAGGATCTATGCTTGATCACCAACATTCAAAACATTAGGTGAAGCCAGGTGTGGTGGCTCATGCCTATAATCCCAGCACTTTGGGAGGTGGAGGCGAGAGAATTGCTTGAGCCCAGGGGTTTGAGACCAACCTGGGCAACTTGGCAGGACCTTGTCTCTTCAATAAATCAAAAAGTTAGCCAGGTGTGGTGGTGCCCCCGCTGTGGTTCCAGCTACTTGGAAGGATCACCTGAGCCCAGCAGGTCGAGGCTGTGGTGGCCTTGAGCATGCCACTGCACTCCAGCCTGGGCAACAGAATGAGACTCTTACTCAAAACAAAACAAAACAAAACAAATTAGATGAAATTTAAATTATGTCACCATAGTAAAGCATGTATTAAGCCTTTTCTTACCCCTCTCAAAATATGCACACCCACAGGCACACACACAATTGCTTCCTTATGTTCCAAATTAGGCTATAAATAGGCAATTGAAATTTTTTAACATAAATTTCTAAAAACGGTTCAAATTAATATCCTTCTAAATTTCTGTTAGTATACCTGTTTAGCCTTTGTTGAGATGCAGAAATCAAGTAACATTTATTCTTAAGAAAGCAGTATTTTTCTGTAGCTTGTATGCAAAATTAAAGTGTTTATTAGGGAGTTTTAGAACAGCATAGTTTTCTCTACATGTTAATCAGGTGTGGTAAATAATGTCTGTTTGTCCACATTTTGATGAAATTTGAAAATCATTATTTGCCACCTCTTGTTTTCTCATTTATTTTTCACTGTGAATATGGTCTCCTTTTTTTTCTTTGACATTTATTTGTATTACTTTTCAACTCAGTTACTGTTTTTTGCTTTTCCAAAGAAATTGGTAAAAATATTATAATTTTGTTGTTATATAACTTCCAGTTGAAGTTGTTGGTCCATCTTTCTCATTTACGGTAAACTAGATGTTTTGGTTTTCTATCTTGAAAGTACAAAATTCTTACTGTGACACTACTCATGTTCTATCATTAATTTTAGCTTAATATAATTGTTTATCATTGTTTTGTCAAGAATTGAGGCAACAGGTATTTTAAAACATAATAAAATTTATTCTGTTCATCGGGTCTCATGTTTGTCAGTTCCACATAAATGCCATCCTCTTGTTTTTAACACTGAACAGAAAGAATTTCCTTAGTATAATTTAAGGTCAAACTATCTGAAGTTTTTTTAATGCCTAATTCAAATTCCTTATTTATTGATTTAAGCTATGGAATAACAAACATTTTTTAAATGTAAAGTACCAGATAGTACATATTTTTGCCTTTTTGGGTCCTACAGTCTCTTTCCCTGTTACTCAGCTCTACAATCTAAATAAGAAAGCAGCCACACACAATACATAAACAAACAAGCATGGGTGTGTTCCAGTAAAACTTTATTTACAAAATCAGTCAGGAAACTATAGTTTACCAATCCTGACTTAAACTTGTTTTTTCTCTTGTTGTTTCCAAGAGGAAGAAAACATGTCATCAAATTTTGCTATAATATTTCCGAACTTTAAGGAACTTTAAGAAAGCTTCCTTGCCTGAGCCCGCGGGTTTGAGACCCGCCTGGGCAACTTGGCGAGACCTCATCTCTACAATAAATCAAAAATTAACCGGGCGTGGTAGCATGCGCCTATAGTTCCAACTACTTGGAAGGCTGAGGCTGAAGGATCGCCAGAGCCCAGCAGGTCGAGGCTGCGGTGGCTGGGAGCGGCCACTGCACTCCAGTCTGGGCGACAGAGTGAGACTCCAACTCAAAAAAAAAAGAAAGCTTCCTTTGCCTTTCATCATCTTTTCCTGATGCTTTCTTCAAACCTTTATTCACTTTTGCTTTTTTAAAATCTCTATTCTAATCTCTTACCATGCTTCAGACCTCTTCCATAAATATGAATTTTTATATTAGTACTAATTCTTAGTCAAAATGTTTCTCTTCTCTTTGTTTATTCCACAAATTTTTTGTTGACATTCTTCCAGGCATTGAGCTAAACACATTTATATACAGAAGAGGAGGGAAACAAAACATAGTCCTGCTGGGCATGGTAGCTCATGCCTGTCATCCCAGTGCTTTGGTAGTACTGCTTGAGGCCAGGGGTTTTATACTATCTGGGCAATATAGCGAGACCCCCATCTCTTTAGAAAAAAAATACTTAGCTGGGCTTGATGGCTTACCTGTAGTCCCAGCTTCTCAGGGATTGAGACCGCAGTGAGCTATTATTGTGCTGCTGCACTTCCACCTGGGTGACAGAGCAAACCTGGTCTCCAAAAAATAAAAATGAAAGAGACAACAGCAAAATTTTTCTCTTTTTTTTGTAACGTTCAGTAGGAGAGGAACATTGTACATTGAGTTAATATAAATGCATCATTTTAAAGTGATAAGTGCACTGAACTGGAAAAACTAGATGTTGAGATTGATGAACTTAATACTCTGGTGATCTGGGAATGTAGAACCTGAAGGGCAAGTACAGACTTGGCAGAGTCAGAGCAAAGCATTTTAGTCAGAACAACACTTATCAGAACTTTGACTTAGGAAAGAGCTGGGCTTCTTCGAGGCCTTTTGGTGCTTGACTGATTGTAAAGAGTGACCAGAATAAGGCCAAAAAAAGGGGAAGGGAAGTTTGTGTAGGCACTTGTAAGCCATGTTGAAGGGTTAGATCATGCCTCTCCCTTATTAAAATAGGTTCTGATTAACTGTATCTAAAAACATTATCTTGGCTTGGCTCACGTTAGGTAAGAGGATGCTATGGGCATCTGGTGGTCAAAAGCCAGGGATGCTACTAAATATGCAATGCACAGTACAGCCCCCAACAACAAATAATTATCCATTCCAAAACATAATCAGTGCCCAGGCTGAGAAATCCTGTCTTGACCGAAGAGACCCTGGGCTCTTGCCTTGTGACAGAATGCCATAAGGGAGTCTTTAAACCTTTAGATAAATGATTCTAGTCAGATGTTACCAAGATACATCTACCCCCACACAGACATATGACTGCTGAATTCAGACAATCACTTCCAAAGTGACATCAACAGATACAATTTTTACAAGTTGGAAAGGAGAATGGAGAAAGGAGTTATTTGCAACCCTTTTTCTTGCTACTCTACTACTATGGAGAGTGGTGGATAACTTTAAATGATGAAACAAAAAACACCACTAAACCTCAGTGTTCTTCTATCCAAAAACCTCAAGTGCTCCAATAAGATGGAAATGCATAAACATACACATGAACTGAGGGAAATAAAGGAGTAGAGTGAAGAAAAAAAAAAGAGTAGAGTGACTATGTCCCATGTAATCTAATTAATGTTATAAAGTTCCTATTAATACTCTATTAAGTAACAGAATGGAAGACAACAAAATGATAATTAAAAAATAAAAGACCAACCAAAAGGATACTAAAAGAGCCAAAATTAAACAAACACTATAAAAAAGTTGTGATGTTATTCAAGACAGATAACTACATACACTAGAAGAATAAAGATTAAGAAAAAGTCAATAAAATTAGCAAAATAAACATAATATATAAGCAGCATAATATAAAAGAAGAATTAAAATGATAATCATTAAGTAAAAATGCATTTTTTTAATTGGGCAGAATGATAAACTTTTAATAGCAATATAAAGCACATAAAACCTGACCTCTCTTATCAGGGCTAGAGTTCCCTTAGACTGAGAAGACTGCAGACACATGGTGAACGTCTTGCTCAGATTTCTTTGCAAAAGGCTGGAGCTCTAATGTCTTTGTAGTCCTCAACTCTTGGCTCAGTGATTTTCAATGGCGGATGATAGGAGAAGTCAAGGGACAGTTTTGCTCCAACATAATGTGTGGCTATTTCTGGTTGTCACACTGGGGGAGGGGATGGTAAACTTCTAAAGAACTCTTTTTTTTTTTACATTTTACTTTTTCTGTAACTTGTGCCTTTGCTCCTTTTCTGCAGTGATAAGATACGTGGGTGTTATCAGGGTAAACAGTCTACTTTCTTCCTCATAGCTTAAGGCTAATTATTGCAAATTAAGTACATGTATACTCACTTAAATACTGATTTTCCAAAGGAACAACCCTATGGTGGAAAGAGGATGCTAATATTAATTGGAAACTATAGTGATAAATAAAATTCCATGTCTACCTATATCTTCATGTTATTTCTGTATTCCTGTGTATATGTAATTTCAAGACTTGTATTTGAAATAATCAAAGCTAATGATTGTTCTTCAAATAATCAAAACTAATGGTTGTTCTTCAAATGTGAGAACATGTGCCATTAAAAATTTTTTCAAGGCCAGGCTTGGTGGCCCAGCCTGTAATCCCAGCACTTTGTGAGACCAAGGCGAGTGGATTGCCTGAGCCCGGTGGTTTAAGACCCACCCAGGCAACGTAGCAAGACCTCATCTCTACAATAAATCAAAAATTAGCCGGGCATGGTAGTGCACACCTATAGTTCCAACTACTTGGAACGCTGAGGTGGAAAGGTTGCCGGAGCCCAGCAGGTCGAGGCTGTGGTGGCCAGGAGCGGGCCACTACACTCCAGTCTGGGCGACCAAGCGTGAGACTCCAACTCAAATAAACAAAAAAATTTCATGAAAGACAAGGAACACGAATGTTATCCTTTTTTGTGCTTTAAAATCATATGGATGAGGCTGGGCACAGTGGCTCAAGCCTGTAATTCTAAGCACTTTGGGAGGCCAAGGTGAGAGGATTACCTGAACCTAGGGGTTCGAGATCAGCCTGAGGAACTTGTCACGATCTTGCTTCTACAAATAAATCAAAAAATTAGCTGGGCATGGTGACATATGCCTGTGGTTCCAGCTACTTGGAAGGCTGAGGCAGAAAGATTGCCTGAGCTCAGCAGGTCGAGGCTGTGGTGGCCATGAGTGTGCCACTGTACTCCAGCCTGGCAACAGAGTGAGATTCCGACTCAAAAAAAAAAGAAGAAAAAAAAAGCCATGTGGGTAAATCTTACTCATGTAGGAGCTGAAAAACTCAATGAAGAAATAATCTATAGAAAAGGTTTTATAGGTTAATTTTACAGGATATAGAAAAGAGTTGTGTAAGATTAGTGAATAGAAATAACTATATTTACTTGTTTTCTACAGACTTTTCTTCACAGGAAATAGAGATTTTCATTTGCTCCTTTTCCTCCTCCTGGCTTCAAATGTTTATTGCAGAGGCAGTCTTTAAAAAGTTGTGTTTACAGAGCTCCAGCAATATTTCTTCTGAGCCACTCTCTCTTCAGAAAATGGTAAGCACCACTCTATCCTTGTTCTTATTTTCAAAAAGTGAGTTTGTATATTCAATTTTTAAATATTCTTATTTCTAATAAGTGGACAGAACATGTTAATTCATAAATCTTTCAAATCTATGTAAGAGCTGGTATTTTTCTACCACAAAAATAGAGTAATTAAAGCCAGGCACAATAATGTATACCAGTATCCTTGGCTACTCTGGAGCCTGAGACAGAAGATGATCAGTAGAACCCAGGAATTCAGAACTTATAGTGAGCTACTATCGCACCACTGCACTCCAGGCTGGTCAACATAGCGAGACCCCTTCTGTTAAAAAAGAGTAATTAACGAATAGAAATTTGAATTACTTTTGAACATAATTAAGAGTTGATAACAGAAAAATAAGATAAGAATCTTTGTTTCCCAATCACGTGTACTATGGTACATAAGATTATTTTGGAAAGAACCAGATCCAACAAAATTCTACATAGTTCTAAGTGGTATTTAAAAAGCAAAATACTTTATACATATAAGCTGCATTTTATCCAGGGTTTTCCAGTTTCATCTTGGCTATCTTTAGATATTATTAATATCTAATATTTCTGGCAGTTTCTTCAATAATTGAGAAAAGCATTTGTATTTTGGTCAAATTGGGCAGATTCTGTTTTATGGCAATCTTTGCCTTTAAGGACACATTCACTCCTTTTTTTTGTTTATTGCCAACTCATTTTCTGTTGAAGAAAAAGCATTATCAAAATGAAAATGACAAAATACCAGTTGTACATAAATCATACATGTAAAAATATGCAGATGAATCATACAAGTTGGGCATAAGACTAATCAAAAGAACTTTCCTAAATGAGCATCAAAATTAAATGAGAAAAAAATTATTTTCAAGAAAGTATTTTTCTTCTTATCTACATAGTATTAACTTAATGATGTGGAGCTAGGTTTCTTAATATTTTATCATGTTTAAACAGGATAGGGTGACAACCGTAGTGATGAAACCAAGAAAATATAACCAAATTTAATGATAAAATTAATCAAATAACTTATTTTTACTGCCTTCTTTGTGGTTGAGAAAGCAATACAATATTATTTTGCAACAGGTATGTTCCTATTTGCCAGCTTTGGGGAAAACTGGTGTGTTTGGGACTGGAAAGATTCAGATAACAAAGAAAATAGGACAGCGGCCTTGTTTTGAATCCCAGAGAGCCTTACTAATGCTGAATGGTGCTAAACAGAAACAAGTTGAAGGACTGCCAGAGTTACCGTAAGTGATGCTGATGTCCCAATTGTGCTTTGTTTTGGAGTACAGCTCTTTTTTCGACACTTTTTAAAAAAGATTTTATGGTTATCTGTGGTACTGTCTAAATTATATTGATTAGAAGAAAACTTGGTTTTAGACCTGTAGTTACACATGATCAGCGTTTTCTCTTTCTGTAATTCAAGGTACATGCTTTCTTTCTATTAAGTGACTCCCAAAAGAAATAAAACTTCATCAAATAATTTTTACACAATTTTTGCCCTATGATTTAAATTGCTGCTTTTTTATAATATAGATGGGGTTTCAGAGGCATGGTTATGTGAGATACCCTAAATTGTTACAGTACCTTCCTCAAATGAGAAATTTCTTCTAAAAAGTATGCTGCATAAGACCCAAAAAGCCTGAAATGCTCTCTGAGAAGAATAGAATCCGAATATGAAAATAAGAATAAGGAGCAGAGGCCTGCTTTCTACTTTATTCTCTCTGCCAAATATAGTTTGCTCGATCTTTTTCTCTTCACTCAACATTCTGTATTCATAAACTTAGTGGGTAGTTGAAGGTGTAAGGCTAATATGAGAAAATTAGTGCATTAAAATTTGTTGTATATATCTTCAGTAAATTTTAAAGTTAGAAAACAGTAAAGATTTAGTGAGTAAGGAGCTTAAATTAAAAAGAGGCTAGACTTTTTAAAAAATGCTCACTACCTAATGTTGCTGGCATGCCTTGCTGCAAAACAAGCCTTCGTTATTTCTTACTTTTTCTTTCAGAGACCTGAACCTAGCTAAATGTTCTTCATCATTAAAAAAATTGAAAAAGAAGTCAGAAGGAGAATTGTCATGTTCCAAGGAGAATTGCCCCTCTTTAGTTACAAAGATGAATTTTCACAAGACTAATCTAAAAGGTATTCCAAGTATCGAAATTAATTGATGCTAAGAACTTTTCATATTATAGTCAGTACTTGCAAGTTTCACACACTTGCCCTGATGAATACTTGAACTTAAATATTGGACTAGGTCCAGGAAATACCTTCCTGGATAGCATATTATTTTCTTGAACTGTCATTTACACAAAGAAAGTGATGGTTTAATACCTGGTTTAATAGAGTATTTCTCCCTTTCTTTTCTCCCCCTGCCTTTCCAGAAACACAGTGCAGCACTCGCTGAGTTCATTCCAGACTTGCCCGCCTTACTTTTCTATTCCTCCTCAACCTGTACTGCATAGGATCAGTGTCTTCAGGGCTGATTTTAAAGTATAATTCCGTCCTCATCTCTTTCAGCCCTAGACATTTTGTGAACAAAGAATGAAGAGTAGGCTATGTTGCATAGCTGTGTTAAGCATATGGGCTCTTTTCTTCCAGGCATTCAGCCCAGACTATGAAATGTGTTTGGCTTTTGGTTCTAACTATACTGGAACCTAAGTACCTAAAGGATGAAATAACAAGAATAGTGTTGTAATAATTCACTCTGGCACTTCCTTTACTTAGACACCTCTTAACTTGCAGATTTATCTTCCAAAAGTCTATACCTGGCCAAAGTAAATTGCTGAGTCTTTTTTGTTTATGAGCTATATCAAGTTTTTTTAATATGAATATAACATCATGATGCCTATGGAAGTAGTGACAGTGAAGCTCTCATAATATTTCAACATGATATCAGTTCATAATTGCATATCACAAATTCAAAACAACTGCCCATTTTGCTCAGAATATGAAAAATGTATTAGATGAGAATGCAGATATTAATTTCACAAATCAGTGTTCTTTCCCTTTGTTTTATTGTTTCAAAAAGTAAATGAATATGAATGACTTTAGATGGAACAGCAGAAGGAACTGGGAAAGAGGAAGAGAATTGAGAAATAGTAGAGAAAAACTTAAAAAGCTTTTTATGCATGTAAAAATGTTTCAGAAGAAGTCACAGAGATAATCTGTAAAACTGAGTATTGTAAAAATGTTCTATTTAATATTTTATAGTGAGAACAAATCTGATTCGTTATTTCAATTTATTTCCTAAGCAACCACTTATAATAAGTTTTTTAGAAATTTCTCTTCAATCAAATAATCACTTATATCTTATTAATCTTGACCATAGCAGAGATGAATGTAGATTAATTTTAGCCAGAAGGCACTAATTGCATTCCTCCTAAAGAAAAACCTTGCCATTCTATTTGTTACTCTTATTCAGCTTTAAGTGGTACTAGGGATTTTTTTCCCCCTGCGTGTGTGTGTGTGTGTGTGTGTGTGTGTGTGTGTGTGTGTGTGTGTGTGTGTGTGTGTGGTGTGTTTATATTAAGATTCCTCCATTTCTCCCTCTCTGTGCTGCTGTAGCCAAGCCAGACAGCCTATTGAGAAGCAGCAAACCATCTGTTAATGGATTTGAAGTTCTGAATTATACTTGAGTGTGTAGAGGCACTCGTGCTTAGCCAGAAACATTCATTTGAATTAAGCTATAAATGCAGTATAAAAAAAAGCCATACATTTAACGTAGGTTCATGAATAAATTTAAGAGAGGGCAATTGCACTCTAAACTTTTATTGCTGCAAATCCCAGTATTTTTGGTGTTCTCTGATCATTTGGGGGTTTTATCATGGGATTGAAGCTTTAAACCTTGAACTAGGGGGAGACAATACTTGTGTTAAACCTTTTGCCGTAGACTCTCATTGCTCAATTGCCGATAGAACAGAAGCTCTGTGGATTGGTGGGGTTCCCTCCCTTCCCCACCTTTTTTAATGCAAGAGATGTTTAAACCAATCAAAAAGAAAACTCAGTAAATAATTTTCTGGCATGGGGCCAGATCTTCTAGTTCATGCCCTTTGATTATTTTCTTTAGTTGATATCTTGTCTTCTCTGGAATAATCTATTAATTTTTTATGGCAGGAGAAACAGTCCTGCATAGAGCTTGCATAAATAACCAAGTGGAGAAATTGATTCTTCTTCTGTCTCTGCCAGGAATAGACATCAATGTTAAAGGTAAGTTTTAAATCTTTGTGGTCTAATCCAGCTTCTTAATATTTGTGATAATAAATAGTTTATGTCACATTAAGAAAAATTATTTAACTAAGTTTACCTAAGATATTTTTTAAATATTACCATTAGCAAAAGCCAAAAATTCATTATGTATTGATTTATAGCTGATGGTATAAAATCATTTTCTGATGTCTCAAATTTTTAGAATTATTTTCATTTATATCTTAAGTATAAATATTATACCTTAGTCATTTTAATCAAAGCATATTTTGTGTATATGAAGCACCTAGAAAGCCAAATTGATGAGAGAAGTAAAACATCAATACTTTACTACCCAAAGTCCTACTTCTGCTGTTTTAAAACTTGCCTTGATTTCTAATTTAGACAATGCTGGCTGGACGCCTTTGCATGAAGCCTGTAACTATGGCAACACAGTGTGTGTCCAGGAAATTTTGCAACGTTGTCCAGAGGTAGATCTGCTCACTGAAGTGGACGGGGTGACTCCTTTGCATGATGCACTGTCAAACGGACATGTAGAAATTGGCAAGCTGCTACTACAGCATGGGGGTGAGTGCATTTATGCTAAACGGGTTTTGATAAATTATCCAGTTTTTTTATGAATCCTGTGGAGGTAGACAGCATTTTATATTTAAAATCTGTAAGGAAAGATGCCTTTATTTCATATTAATGACAAAGTAAAGATTAAAAATTTTCCTAGAATGTAAACACCTTTTATTAGGAGGGACAAAAAGCCTTTTAATAATATTTATTTATTTATTTAGCCTGTTTAGGTTTGTTTATGAGAGTATATTTTTAAACTGGGTGTGTTAAATATTAATCTTTTTACTTCAAGTGTGTAATGTCTTTGTAAACCAGTCATTTCTGAAAGCTTATTGATAAATGGATGTAAATGTTCAATTGTGATTACTTGGAGTTTTTCATTCTTGTTTCATTTCTTGTATATAGCTGCTAACTTGATTAACCTTATTTTTATGAGTCATTTTTTTACAGACTATAAAAACAATATCCTAGAATATTTTTCTTCATTCACATTTTGTAGTCAATTAAGTTAAAGTAGGAGGATTTTCAAATGGTGATAACTGTTGTACAGAGGTTTTGTGAAGGAGGTAGCTTGAGCTGAGTATTCATCTGCTTTTTCTGCTGATCTTTTTATCTTTGCTTTCAGCAAGCCTCCTCCTTGTTTCAGTATCATCTTATATCTGAACTATTCAAAGAACATAAATTTTACATCAAAATATTTAAAACTGATATGTGTTTTAAAGAGAAAAACAGAAGAAAACTGGTAACTAGCCTATACTACAGAAACAAAGATTTATAGAAATTACTTGTTGCTTTTATTTGTATTAATTTAAACTTGAAATTTAACATGATCTTAATCCTGATAATTAAAGCATTTGATTCTGTATAAAAACAAAAAGCACGTTTTCTTTAGATGCCTTTTTCCTATATATATATGCATCTAAGAAAGACTGTATATAGCATGGTAGTTTAAGCCATTTGGTTATATATAGTCTTCTTCTGCCCCCTAAAGGCCTTAGTGTGTCTGTTTTACTGTCATTATTTCGTTGTCAATATGTTTTTCAGTTCTTCTTTCTTATTTTTTAGTATTGTATGTTTCTGCCACTTAAGTATATTATTTTTCTACTCAACCATGTATCTGACATTCAAGCTAATATTTGGTCTTGGTTCAAATGGCCTAAGTGATGTGGAAACCATTATTGTATTAAGTCCAGCTCTTCAGTAGAGTATGGCATTATACCAACCAATGTGAAGTTTTTTAAGGCCCTTGGTAGAGAATAGTAAATGGATAAGTTTCTCATCCTAGAAGAGGGTCTACTTGTATTTGTCAAGATCCTCTGGCAGTCTTACAGACTTATTTTTGCCTTAGTTATACTATGGGTTTGATTTATCATGATTTGATACTTTTATTATAGTAACTGTGTTACCTATTAATTCTGAGTCACTCAGTTTTGAGAGCAATAATTTTAAGATTTTATTTGTTTCTAAAACGTGTGTTTCCTTTTGGTATCCTGTCTCCATAATTTTGCCTTTTTTTTTTTGACAGGAGTAACTTGGAGCAGTTTTGTTTTTGTTTTTTTGAGATAGTCAACACAATGAAAAGAAGCCTAATTTTTATTTAGAATTTTTTTGTACAAATCATACATTAATCTTATATTATTGATTGATCTTTTATATTAAATATGTTTTATATGTCGGCCACTATATATCTGATCAGAGTTATCATTAAGAGTTTCAGCAGTTATAATCTGTCCCCTCTCTGACTATATGATCTGTGTTATAATGTAGGACCTTCTGATTATATCTGCTAGTACTAAAACCTTTATATCCCCTGTAACATTTTTATGGCCAGGTGCATAAATAATTACAAGACTTGACTGGTGAAGGCACACAGTACTCCTGTACTTTGCTATGTGACAAAATACTGAGTTGTGCTTTGCCCCTCTCACATTATCTGTTATTGCCTGGGGAATAGACTCTATCTTCAGTCCTTTCTAAGTAGGTAGGTAGATGGGTTTAGCTAGGATAGATGGATGAGATCTGTTATTGATCTAGAAAAATTAACATGTAAATTTTGTGATTCAGTTGCCTGTACTTAAAGTTGAACATAAGCAAGGGTAAAATGAAAAATGTGCTTTCTATCTGTGCAAGGTTTTATGGTCTTCGCACTGCTAGAACTGTTTATCACCAGTGAGAGGGCCACTGCTTTTTCCTCTCGGTGATAATTATGAATACTCTTAAGACTCTTATATAGAATTTTAGGTGAATATATTTGGTTAATTTCTTCCAGAAAGACTGAACTTCTTATTTTAAAATGACAATTGATAACATTTTATAAAAGCTTTTTTATTTTTAGTTATACATATTATTTATTTAATTAAGGCAAACCTCATAGCCAGTTAATTATGTCAACATGAATCAGTACAAAATATGAGTGTAAACAGAGGCCTGGATGCTTTGGGAGAAAAGAGAGAGAAAACAGCTTCTAACCTTCCAAAATAAAAATGTTGTACTCTTAACATTGCATTTTCTTTTTCACAGGCCCAGTACTTTTACAACAGAGGAACTCTAACGGGGAATTGCCCTTGGATTATGTGGTATCACCTCAAATCAAGGAAGAACTATTTGCTATTACAAAAATAGAAGATACAGTAGAGAACTTCCATGCACAAGCAGAGAAACATTTTCATCACCAGCAACTTGAATTTGGTTCATTTTTACTTAGTAGGATGTTGCTAAATTTTTGTTCCATTTTTGATTTATCTTCAGAGTTCCTCCTAGCTTTCAAAGGGTTAACTCAACTAAATGAGCTGCTTATGGCTTGTAAAAGTTATAGAGAAACCACCAGTGCTCATACTGATTGGTTATTGGATCTTTATGCTAGAAATATAAAGACATTGCAGAAACTCCCAAATATTCTTAAGGAACTGCCTGAGAATGTGAAAGTGTGTCCTGGAATACACACTGAGGCCTTACTGGTGACATTGGAAATGATGTGTCGTTCAGTCACAGAGTTTTCATGATGATGTTAAAAAGTATGAGTCAACTTTCTAAACCTCCTCAACTTGAATTGTCATTTATTGTGGACTTAATAGCTTATTGACTAATGTTAACTTGATTTATTTATTGACTGATTTCGCAGTTTTGCTGAATTTTAAAGGCACTTTTTAAAGAACTTCTGTAAAACTATAATACAGGCTTCTGACTTTTTCCAGTATGTAGAATTTGACTCAAAAGTAAAAATAGTTTTGCTTTGATATACAATAGTTTCATTAATCTTTTTCTTTTTGTTCTGAAAGTGATGTTATTTGTTTATATTGTACATGTAAAAATAATTTAAATATTCTTCCAAATCAAACTTTAATGTCCTCTAGGTGTTCTAAGTCTTAGAATCATGGCAAGGATAGTCATACAAATGTGCATCTATAACGTATAGCTCCTTATTTCTTCTCTATATGCTGTTGGACAAAAATACACATTTTAGTTTTGTGTGTTTCTAAAATAAATATTTCTAGAATTTACAATAATAATGGTCTTTGCTTTTAAAATGCATTAACTACGCAGAGTCTGACAATTCAGACTCTTGATCTGTTTTATTTTAGCAGTTCATGTACAAAGTGTATCACTCCTCCATGTAACCAATATTCTGTAAGTGAAAACATTCTGCAACATAATAAGTTTTATTAAATATTACAATTGCAAGTGGCATCTAAGTAATAGATTTGAGATTATTTAAAATCTTAATGCACAGTATGAATTTACAGAGTAGTAATATTTCAATTTGCAGTTTTTCCTAATAGCAGTTTATGGTAAAACTAAAAGAAAGGGTGTGGATAATAACTACTTTTGAAAATGGAGTTGCTTTACTAGTGGGAATAAGTTACATTGTGATACAGCTAAAAAAGAAACATTAAAACTTCTGTTTGGCTTTTATGTAACCAAAGTAATGATTTTACAGCAATTAATTTGCTAAGGAAGCACACTTTGGTTTTATATTAGAAATAGATCTTTTAACAAGATGAAAATGCTCAGTATCTTATTACTGGCTTTATAATCTAAATTGAAAACTGCCACATCAGTATGAAAAAATATTTTAAATAGCTAATTTTTTCCATATACTATAAGAAATGTTAGTTTTGGGGCTTTTGGGGATTTGTTTGGTTTTTTTGAGTAAGGGTCTCACTCTGTTGCCCAGTCTAAGGTGCAGTGGCACAATTACGGCTCACAACAGCCTCCAACTCCTAGGACCAAGGAATCCTTCCTCCTCAGCCTCCCAAGTCCTTTGGTACCACAGGCGCTCATCATCACCTGGCTAATTTTTTGACTTTTTTTTTGTTGTTGGTGGTGGAGACATGGTCTCACTATGTTGCCCAGGCTGGTCTCAAACTCCTGGGCTCAAGTGATCTTTGCACCTTGGCCTCCCAAAGTGCTGGGCTTACAGGCTTTAGCTACCACACCTGGCCACAGTATTCATTGTTTCTATTTAGCCTTCAAATTTAAATCATACAAATTCTTTTTTATTACTTACTTAATCTGCCAAAGTATCAGAGAAAGCATGACATAGCAGAGACTATCTAAGAGATGTTTAAATACTTCTAGGATGTAAAGTGCTTCCCAGATGATGAATATGGACATTTTTATTCAAGGAGTATTACTTTACTTCACTTGTGAAGGCATCTGGGATACTGTTTGCTTGGTAAACTAATATAAACTTATAAACAAAGACTTTGACATCAGACAGGATTTCAAATTCTTGGCTAGTTTCTTAATAACTAAATTGCAAGGCAAATTATTTTCTGAGCTTTGATTTTCTTACCAGATGTCCCTGTCATGATAGTATTAAGTTACCCTATCATGTTATATGATAGTTAATATTACTTCCTTTCTAATTTTTACATCCTCTTGGTTATATTCAGTCAGGTATGCAAACGACAAGATAGTAATTGCTTAAGTTGGTAGTAATTCTGTGGTCATTAAGTAATCAACATGAGTTAGGGTTTTGCACTGTTAAGAAAAATAAGTTTTCTAAATTAGATATTCATTAGATATATTTGTTTAGTTATAGTTAGCATTTGTATTTCATAATTGACTATCTGTCTGCCAACTTCTATAAGCCATGATGACATGAAGAGTGAAACACTCAAATGCCACTGAGGTTTCTGCCTTTAAGAATGTGTTGTGGCTCAGCCTGTAATCCCATGCCTTGGGAGGCTGAGGTGAGTGGATTGCCTGAGCCCACGGGTTTGAGATCTGCTTGGGCAACTTGCTGAGACCTCATCTCTACAATAAATCAAAAAATTAGCCGGGTGTGGTAGTGCGTGCCTGTAGTTCCAGCTACTTGGAAGGCTGAGGCGGAAGGATCGCTGGAGTCCAGCAGATCGAGGTTGCAGTGGCCAAGAGCGGCCACTGCACTCCAGTCTGGGCAACAGAGTGAGACTCCAACTCAAAAAAAAAAAAAAAAAAAAGAATGTGTTGTAAGGTTCCCCTCCCACTGTTGGAGCTTTTCTGTCTTCTCAATAGATCTTGCTTTCTTTTAAAAAAAAAAATTTTTTGTACTTTTGCACTTCCTCAAAAGTCCAGTGTGGCAACCATAGGTTTCTGTGGTATGTGCCCTGGTTAACAATACCACTATATGAGTATAATTTTAAGTTGGCAATGAAAAACTTCATTTCCAATGTTTATTATATTTTGTTTTAGAAAACATAAGTCTATCTTAGAGGTATGTAAAGAAGAAATTCTAACTAAATAAAATACAGCTGTTCTTCATTGTATTCTGCCAGGTTTCATATTGTAATTCTATGGAATTGTAAAAAAAAAAAAAAATCTGTAAGAGCCCTTATTATAATATAAATAAAGTGTGGAAGGAAGTTTCTGAGCAATTAATATTCAGATTTTTCCCATGCAGTATTTACTGGCAGTTTCTCAGAAAGGATCTCTTTGAAGTTCGAGAAGTTAGGCCGTTAATTTTAAATTTCACTATGCAGAATAAAGTCCAAGTGTATATATACATTTTCTGTCATTATACTAATTCTGAGATGACCGGGAAAGCATTTATCCTCGTAAAAGTCTAATGTAAAGTTAATCATTGCTTTGAATTTAATAATTTTTGAACACCTACTATGAACCTGGCAATGTTCTTGAAACAGGCTGACTATACAGAAAGAGGGGAGGCTCACAGTCAAAGAAAGTGAGTGAGGCTTAAGTATTGTAAGTTTTATTGTCTTCTATACGTGTTGTTAAAAAATCAATTTCAGTTTTGTATGTTTCTAAAATTTTCAGTAATAATTGGTGTTCTGTTCTGGTTTTTAAACATGAATATTCAAGAGTCTGGTTAATCTTTTGCTCAATACTATTTTAACAATTTTATTTGAGAGTGGATAGGATGTGGGGTGTGCTTTTGCAATCTTAGTGAACTAATACTCATTTTCAGGCAAACACAAATGCATTAACACTAGGACACTTAATAAACTCCTGAAAATGCCACTTTTGTTTATGCTGTTATATAAAGTTAAATTAAATTAAAACCTTCACATGAGAAAAAATGGTAGAATGTGCTGTCCTTATGCTTTTGTACACCTTTCCAGTTAAGTGATGAACTTGATGAGAGCCTGTCACTATTGCTCCTTCATCAGTAGGAAGGGGTCATCTTTGAGTGACATGAGGCACTTTTTCCCTCAGGCATTTGTCACGTAGCTTTCACGCCAGTCACACCTCCTGCTGACGTGGAGCTTGCAAAACTCGGAATGATAATTGTTTTTATAACAAATGTGGATTGAGTTAGAAAGGTCAACAATAGCATTATTGGAATTAGGCTGTGCGCGATTATGTCAAAACAGGAGACACAGAATAACTAACTATTCCTTGTAAATCAAATTATGTTACCAAAAAATTAACCTTGTAGGTTAAAATGAATTGTGGTGGCAGGATTTACTTTGGTTGTTATTTGCTTTGCTATAGATTTAAAGATTATTAGGCTATGCATTAATTATAGTATTGTTTTACTTGGTTCTGAGCATACATTTTCACTCAAGAAGACCTTTTCAGAGGAAACAAACATAAGATATTTTTAGCATCATGAATCATTAGAGGTTTAAAAAGAGTTTACCCTTTTATAGAAAATGCTAATCTTACAGAGCATCTAAAATATATTCATGCTTCTCTATTTATTAAAACACCAAGCAACACAGATAGACCCATACTTATCTTTGTTTCATGAGACACATGAATTTTGTGAATTGTTCAAGGGGCAAAATACTTCAATTAACTTTTTTGAAAAGGAGGCTTGTTAGTTTTACCAAATCTAAATGATAGGCGTTTTTCACAGAAGAATCTGCTGTTTGGGAGTACTTTTGTGTGATAAGCTATTTCTAATATTTTATATGTTTGAATTTATTACCATAGGCCTCTTTTTTTAGTGTAATTATATAGTTTTGATTATAATACACTCAGAACTACTTTTTAAGCTTGAAATCAATCCTTAACAGTAGATAAACATGCTTCTTTTTAGAATGTTGTCTTTCTGCTGTTGAAGAGATATATCTGTAATCCATACCCCTTTTTTAAAACAGAAGTATAGTGAACTCTTCTGAGTTTTGTAACTGAATTAAGATCCAATAATATTAAGTCAACAGAGTGTCTAGTGATCAGTTATTTAAAAATATTCCTAATAAAATCAGCATAGCGTTTACATATATGTAATATTGCAACATGAATATAATATTGCCCTTAAGGTAGAACCAAAAGCCCTTATCATAATTGTCTGCAATTGGAATTAAAACATTTCCTCCAAATTATTTATTTTTGTATCATGGCCCCCAAATATTTTTAGAATGTTAAACCTGAATTAGGTAGATCTAATCTTCCTTTCCAAAGTATCTAAGTGGGTCAAGTGAACATTAGTGCAAAATGAATGTTAAACTTTAAAAGTGAGTGACTTACTACTTTGAAACGTGATTTAGTTCTACCGAAGAATGGAAGTTTGAAAAAAAGTTTAGCACTTCCAGAAGGTAAGTTGCACTGAACTGAAAATCTGGACTCCAGCTTTGAATTTACACCTATCATACTATCATTTATCTTGATAGTAGATGAACTAAAATTACCACTCCTTCTCTATTTTTCTGTCCCAAAGTGAAATAAATAGTCATGTTGAAAAAATCATTACTCTTAAAGTGGCGACAGATAAAAAGAACTTAGTTTGTTGTCAGTGACTTCTCAACTTAAAGGTTAGGTCAGGAATGGTTTATGTCACGACTTTTGATAAATTTCTCTAATAACCACAATAGTTTGATTTATAATGGTTTGTTTTTGTTTTAAGGAATAGATATCTTTGGTTTCTTTCTTTGTTCTAAAGATGCATTTTTCTACATTGCATTGTTTTTCTTTTACATTGTAGAGATGAAATTACAAAGCAATAGGTAAAATGTGTGTTTTAAAGAACTTTCTATGAAAATATAAAAGCAGAGTTAAAAAGGTGAAAACTGATCGGGGAGATAAGGGGGTAAAGGTTAAGAATTGTTCTGACTTAAAGGAATCAAAAGCTCAAAGATTTTTACATTTCATAAATTGAAGTTAGTGAAGGTATAAAATTAAGACAGAAGGCACATAGACAAATCTTTAATTTTAGGACTAGACTGCATCTTTGAAAAGTTTGAATAAAAGTCAATAAACTAAACCAGAAGCCCAGATAATTATTTTGTGGAAGATTCTTTTAGTTGAAATTCAGTCAAAAATAAAGAATAAAATTTCAGTTTTAATGGTGTTAATCAGAAACAGGCTTTTTTTTTATTTTCTAAAAAAAAAAAAAACAGTAATTATATGTTTATGGGGTACAGTGTGATGTTTCAATGCATGTATCCATTGTTTATAATGATCAAATCTGGGCAGTAAGCATGTTTATTACCTCAAACCTTTATCATTTCTTTGTGATGGTAACTTTGAAGATGCTCTCTTCTAGCTATCTTGAAATATACAGTAATACATTAGCTATAGTCACCCCACTGTGTGATAGAACATCAGAACTTATTCCTCCTATCTAACTTTGGACTGGTTGACCAACCTCCCCCATTTTCCTTCCCTCCTTTCCTCAGCCCTTGGTAACCACCATTCTACTCTCTACTTCTATGAGATCAACTTTCCTAGATTTCATATATAAGTGAGCTTATGTGGTATCTGTCTATGAGAAACAGGACTAATGATACTCAGTGTTTTCTACAAACTTGGACAAATATAGATGTCTTATTTCTTTTCCTATCATTTCAGTACTTTTACACTCCCGAAATACTGTTAAGTTCATACCTAGTCGTGTTATTGGAGGAAATGGACTTAAGCAGAGTTTGTGAGCCATTTATTGAAAGTGGTTGGACCTGTTCCCTCAGTACCATTTTGTTGATCAATTTAGTTCTTTTTTTAAGAAATAGAAACAATTTAAATGTTATTAAAAATTATTTTCTCCACCAGGTTTGGTGGCGCCTGTAGTTCCAGCTACTCAGGAGGCTGAGGCAGGAGGATCTCTTGAACCCAGAAATTTGAGGCTAACCTGGGCAACATAGCAAGATCCCATCTCTCAAATATATATATTAAACATTTATTTATTTACTTAGAGTCAGGATGTCACTCTGTCACCCAGGTTGAAGTACAGTGATTTGATCACAGCTCACCACAACCTTGACTTCCTAGGTGCTGGATATCCTTCTGCCTCAGCCTCCTGAGTAGCTGGGGCTATAGGCACGCACCACCACCACACCTAAATAATTTTTAAATTTTACTTTTTGTAGATACGAGGTCTTGCTATGTTGCCCAGGCTGGTCTCGAACACCTGGGCTCCCAAAGTGCTGAATTTACAAGTGTGACCCACCACACCCAGCTGTATTTATTAAGATATATATCTAAAATAAATTTCATAGGGGAAAAGATTGTAAGTAAATACGTTACTTATCATGGTTGTGTTTATGTGACAAAATTTTGAATATTTCTTTTTCACTTCTTTAAGTTTCTAATGATTTACATTTGTTTATAATACCAATGACCAATTTATTTTGAAAGTAATGCTCCTGATCTAAGTAGGAATCAGTCTTGAATTTTTTCTAAAGCTCTTACTTAAACTGACATCTATTGGATTTTTAAAAGATAACCTACAGTTTTAATAAGTGCCATTTTTAAAATATTAGATATAATTAGTAATACAATTAGTGCCATCTAATACACATCTCAAATAATACACTATACTATATGCCCCTTATTTGAAAGTGAATCTGATTTATCATTTTACTTATGTGCTGCTTCCCTGGTCTTCATTTTAAGCCTTTTCAAAGTGGAGCGTTAACCATGTTGAGGTGGGGATTGATAGACATTACTCCTTAGTAAGTATTCTTAAATTACTAAAGCTTAAGCTTTTTCACATGGGTACCATGTGGAGTCCTGATAACATACCTTTACTTTCTGATTTTAGAAGTATTCATGGAACCTGAAGAATTACTTGTTCTCAAATGGGTTTTTCCCAATTCTATACAGAAAAGCAGGGAGAAACTGGTAAGATTAAATGATAGCTACATTTAGCAAAGATGGTATTTTAAATACCTTTGAAGGAAGTTTACCACTGTTAATAATTTTTTCCCAGCTGGCCGTGGTGGCTGACCCCTGTAATTCCAGACCATCCTAGGCAACACAGCAAAACCTCATCTCTACAATAAATAAAAAAATTAGCTGGGTGTGGTGGCGCACGCCTGTAGTTCCAGCTACTTGTAAGGCTGAGGCAGAAGGATCGCCTGAGCCCAGTAGGTCAAAGCTGCGGTTCCTGTGAGCGTGCCACTGTACTCCAGCCTGGGTGACAGTGAGACTCCGACTCAAAAAAAAAAAAATTAGCTGGGTGATGGATGGCATGGGCCTGTGACCTCAGCTACTAGGGAGGCTGAGGAAGGAGGACTACCTGAGCTCAAGAGTTCAAGGCTGTGGTGAGCCATGATTGTGCCACTGTACTCCAGCCTGGGCAACAGTGAGACCCTGACTCAAAAAAAAATTTTTTTTGTTTCCTATCATTGATTATTTTGCACTTCTGCAAAGGCCAGGAAAGCAGCTTCTTGTACTGTTATAAGTAGTACAACCATATTTTTATTTATAATTGTTTTATATAAATATGCTGGATACCTACAGTGTAACTGTAGCACAACAATCGATTAGTTCTTTGGGCGGAGGATTTTTCACCTGCTCTTCAGTGCTATTGTCATAGTCACTGGCGATTGAGTACATATGCATTCTTTATATTAGCATCACAGTGCACAAGAATGGATGGTGGAATACCTGATACCCCACCCATAGGGTCAGTGTGATTGACTCTTCATTAAATTACCAAGTGCAGGATGTTTTGTGATTTAAAAAAAAAGTTTTTCTCTTGTTTCTGAAAATGAAGTTTTTAAAATGTATATCCTAGAGCAGGGGTGCCCGACCTTCAGGCCACAGACTGGTATTGGTCCGTGGCCTGTTAGGAACTGGGGGGCACAGCAGGTGAGTGAGCAAAGCTTCATCTCTATTTACAGCAGTTCCTCATCGCTGTCATTACCACATGGACTCTTTTGTCAGATTGGCAGCAGCATTAGATTCTCATAGGAGCGTGAACCCTATTGTAAACAGTGCGTGCAAGGGATCTAGGCTGCACACTCATGAGAATGTAATGCCTGATAATCTGAGGTAGAGCTGAGGCAGTGATGCTAGCACCGTCTCCCATCACTCCCAGATGGGACTGTCTAGTTGCAGGAAAACAAACTCAGGGCTCCCACTGATTCTGCATTATGGTGAGTTGTATAATTATTTCATCATATATTGCAATGTAATAATAATAGAAGTAAAGTGCACAATAAATGTAGTGAGCCTGAATCATCCTTACCATTCCCCCACCCCCAGTTCATGGAAAATTGTCTTCCATGACACTGATCCCTGATGCCAAAAAGTTTGGGAACTACTGTCCTAGAGGGAATGTTTTAAAGTAATGTTCAACAAATAAAATGGAACACTATATCGGTCTATTTAAAAACTACTTCAAATGTGCATAGTATTTGACTTTTTTGGGTGGCTTCCCATGTGCTTCAAACACCCTACTATAGTTTGCTAGGTCTCTGTTAATGGAGACTGAGGTTTGTAAGATTAGTAGGACAAAGGTAAGAGGTAGGTAAATTATTGTATAAGGTTGGTCAGAAATTGATATTAGCTGCTTCCCTTATTATATATCAAAGACAACAAAATAGCAAACATACTCCTCCCTGTATAATAAGAAGTAAGACACATCTTTGTAAATTTTTCTGAGTGTTTATTAGTTTTTGACACGAATAATTGTTTTTCAAGGTTGTGGTATTACAAGTTACACACAGATTTAGACTTGTAATTGTCGTAATCACTACTGTATAAAAAGACTTTTATGGGGAATGTACTTAAAAGGTTTCAGTTCTCTAATAACTTTATAAAAGGGATCTCTGAACTTGGGACAAATATTGGCATTTCCTTCCCCTCACCACTCTTCAGTGGTCCAACTTTCTCTATAATAATACTTGGCTGTTGTCACAGGTGTCTCCAGGAGTGCAAAAGACCACTAAGAGTGGTGGGAGCCAGGTATGCTCCTTTAGCATTTCCTCCAAACCTGGCACTGTTTGAATTCTGGCAAAATAAAATCTCTCAAGTTGACGTAAGACATTTTGAAGCTGATCTTTGACCAGAAAATGAAACTAAGTCTATTTTATCATCTTTTCTCACTAGTAGAAGAGAAACTCTACTCAGCATTGAAAGATCTCTTTCAATGCATTCTTCTGGAGAAAAAAAGGTGGTTTTTCAGGGTCACTCACTGACTCAGGTTGGCCACTCCTTTACTCTCTGGAAAGGGCACTGAAGAACCTATAGCATGGTAGAATTACACTGCAATTTTAATTTTGCTACATATTGAAAACACTTTGGCACAGCTACTTACCTAAACCGTTTCTGTTTTCCCTGAAAACAGGTTTCTGTCTAATATAGAAAAAAGGTTTCTGTCTAATACAGTAACACTATTTATTGACTAAAGCAGAACAGCAGTGCTGTTTGGTTATTTCTTTTTAAATGAAGCCATTTTTCAGTGACATTTGGAGGCAAAGAACTATCATATAAATTTAAAAACCTGTCTTTACAAAAATATTGCTTGTTCATGTAATAGAACACTTTTCCAGTTTGGGATTTTTCCTTTTTTTTTTTTTTTTTTTAAGTTTAGAATATGAAGGAAAGTGGATCCCACCAAATTGAAACTCATTTGTGACCAGTTACATATTTGCTTGTCTTGTTTTTGTTTTTATTTATTTATTGGTTCTTAACCCAGATCCCCCCTTGGCAAAGCACAGATAGAATCATTAAATTCCAGGCCAGTTGCAGTGGTTCATGCCTATAATCCTAGCACTTTGGGCAGCCAAGGCAGGCAGATTGCTTGAGCCCAGGGGTTCAAGATCAGCCTGGACAACATTGCAAGGCCACATCTCTATCAAAAAAAGAATCATTACATTCCAAAAAACCTTTCATGGTGGTTAGGTTCTATATTATGTAAATACTTTGGACATTTAATGGTTTTTATTTGCATAATATTCTTATGAAATGAGAGACTTTCCTTGGTATTTCTGAAATCCCGGGATTCAACTGAAATAAGTCTTATGAATGTGATTGCCACCGTATAAATGTAGAAACTAAGGTGTAAGAGAGTAACATTTTCATTAAAAAAAAGATGTTTGTGTTTTTTTTCTTTCAGTGAGTTACACCAATCATCCCAGAAAAGAGAGTTATAATTGAAAGGCATTACACTATTGTAAGAATTCATTACATTATTTTTTATGTGGTTTTAATTCATACTTGACTGAGCAATTAGAAAAGGCTGATTCTAGATACTTTAATCAAAGCAGTGAATAAGCATCTGTACACACACGCACACTAGACAGTTAAAGCCCCAGAATTTAAGCAGATATTAAGTTAGTAATAGCTGAGGCTTTTTCAGTCAGTAGAGTGGTGGCTCTTTTTACTTGTATTTCTGGAACATCATCTTAAATATACATATATATATTTGCTTTTATTGCTTAGCACAAAACTCAGAAGCATTATAAACATTTAGGCCCATTTAACAAGTTAATTAACTGAAATTAACCTTTGAATGGGACTTGTTAATACAAGTAAAAAGAGCATTTGTACTTGTTAATACAAATGTAGACTACTTACAGCATTGGCAACCTTTAGCTATTGATATCAAAGTGGAAAGAAGTTCCTGTGGTCCCTTAATAAAAGAGCTTACTACTGAATTTGTCTTCACTTTCAAATGCAGAATAAAAATCTTGATGTGTTTCAGAAACACATCAGTTAAGCTTGTCTCCCACCATACTTCATCTCCAGATTTGATTTTAATATACTATCATTGGTTTGACTATTGCCTGTGAGAGGGTCATACAATCGGTGTGCAATAAATATATCACAAAGCAAAATAAAGAGTCTCCCAACTCAGATTATCCTAGTGCGTAGAATGATTCAAAAATTGAATCCCTACAGAACTTATAATTTTGAGTCTGAAACAGTACCAGAATGAGCAATAGGTACTGTGTTCTTTTTATGGGTTAAAAAAAAAAAAAGTTAAAATAAGCACAAAAATGCATTTCCTGTGAATTATCACAATTAATGGCAATAATAGTTTGGAAAATGAACAAATAATGACTTTTTAGAGAAAAGATGCTTAGGAAAATATTTAGTAATTCACAATATATGATATTTGGCAATCCAAGTAGGTGTTAGAGTAAAATTCAAACTCAAGATGTCCTGAAATATTTACATCACAAATCTCACAAAACCAAGACAAGTCAGGCAGGTCTCAAAACAAAACTGCACCTATACGAGAAGGGGAAAGAAATAGTTCATATTTTTCTAGACATAGCATCTATTGTCAACCTGTGAGTATATTTCTAAAAGCAGTGAAGACCCCTGAATCACATTCCCTGAATCACATTCATGTCTCAAGCTAGTTCTTACCCCTCTATCAGTTCATTGGATACTCACCCCTCCAAAGGCATTGAGTTTCATACAACAGTCAAGAATTTCAGGAAAAGCCTTGTTTCATCAAACCAAATTGGTATTTCTCCAAGTAATGCAGCATTTATAAAATAATGCACACAATCCCCCATCACTCCTGTCTCAACCACCAAAAGATAAAAAGAAGACGAGAGTAAGGATCATACGTTGAAAAGATTATTTTCTTTGTATTTAATGCAATGAATGTTTAGTCAACATTACCATTGAACTAAACAGCTGAAATTTGACACAATGAAACAAACAGAAATCAGTCATCTTGTAATGGTTACTTTCTACTAGATACATCTGAGGTTGTAGAATATCAGGTTTATAGACATCTGAGTAGACATTGTCAGAAGAGAACATAAATCACATAAGTATAGAAAGTTATTTTAAACAAACTACCAAACAATTCTGTAGTAACATCAACATCATGGAGTACTATGTTTTAGCAACAAACAGTGATGGTATGCAGATATAAGCATGTCATTTTAAACATGATGCGCTAAATAGAGCATATTGAGGTCAAAGCCTTTCTGTCGAAAGGGAATTTAATTGACATTCTTTCAAGCATAGTGTATAAACATCAAAATAGTTCTATTATAAGAAATAGTATTTAACAACATATCTCTAAAATAAAAATACTTTAAAAATCAGCTTCAAATAAGATTAATTTTAAAGAATCTTCCTTTAGAATGAAATATATATTTCTTGCTTTCAGCTTTTCTACATTTTTCCAACATAACCCCCCCATCACCCTATCCCAGTCTATTATTAATAAAGTAGTGCAAAACATTGTCTGCAGCAATTTCAATTGAGTTTAATCCCCTACCAAGTCAGGGAAGTAAGACATTCTCACCAACCAAATTATTTTTCTCCATCGGTATGCTCCCTCAATAAACTAGGGAGTTAGATACAAAAACTACCTTAAGAGTCTTGGGAATGCAGTTTTTAAGTATAGATTTTATGGTAAGTAGTGAAACATTTTTAAAGGCAACACCCCCCGCCCCAAGCAGTTATTTTACAAAACAGGTTTTCATGCATTATCAAGAATGATTTTTTTTTTATAAATGAAACACTGGCATATCACTTAGCACACTGCATTCTCCTTTACATTAAAATTCACACTAATAACAAAAATCATAGTATGCGTTAAAGCATTTCAGTAACCTCATGAGAAAGCAGATTTTTTTTCCTGTGAGAACACTTGAGTATTAAAATATTTTTAGATGCACAAAGGTATAATCTGACACAAAAGCAATCTGGATATAGTTTGCTAGTGCTTTTGACAACTGAACTGGGTTCCTAATTTGCTAACAGTATAAATTAAAGTAGTGGTAGATATAAAAATTCAGATAGGCAATCATTTATAAACCTGGCAGTATTTATGTTGTGTAGTCCTGCTGAGATTTTAAGGTTTTAGATGGAATGGTAGAAGGTTTGAAAGTTTCCTATACAGGATTTCAGAGTGTTGAAGATTATATTAAGGAGGTGAAAGTGCCTTCACTCTTTAGCTTAAAATCAGCCTAGTCATACCTAAGTAATTTGCACAGGAGTGAATGTCAGGATCTAAAGCCAGAATCTATGCTAGATTGAAATGCTTCCATTCCATTATTCAGGCTTTGGGATTTTCCTCTCTTTTGAAATGTATAAAACATAGAAAACTGTAATGGATTACTTTTCAGATAAAAAATAGTCACATTAAAAAAAAACTTTAAAATCAAATTGACATTTACAATTTATGTAGATTTAATCAAAGCACAGTTGAGTATTTAATCTAATATTCTGGTTCTTCCACTTGTAATTAGAGAAGTGTGTATCTTCCAGTGTTATTATTCTTACATTTGTTCTTTCAGTGTGTTATATTATTATCCACAGCTAACAAGGCTTTCACACAGCGGTAGCTAAACCTTTATCAAGTTGAGTCTGTACAATAGAAGTATATTTTCAAAGACATATGCCTTTGTACACTATTTACAAATTCTCTCAATCATGATAAAAAGGCAAAATAAATAAAAAGCAGAAAGAAAGGAAATGCTGCTGAGGCTGAAGGCTTTTTCTTTTATCTTCCCAAACAGATGCTGGTCTCCTTAGTGCTGGGAGCTGGCTAGCCAAGATTGTTTTTCTTCCTTTTATATGGGCTATGAGAAGGATCTGGTTTCAGTTCTTGGTATTGCACCTGTTTAAACATAGTTCAGAGAAAGACTGGTCAGGTGGCCACTTTCTGGCAAAGAAAGGAAAAGCAAAGGAATGAGAGACTGTGCTTGGGGGAAAGAGTGGCTCACTCTAGAAGCGGGATGGGATCTGCAGCTGGGATGCTGAAAACAATAGAATGATAGAGCAGGAATCACGAGGGAAAACCTGCCAGAAACACCATGGAGCCCTGATGTGAACTTTGGTAATGGACTGGGGGCTTTACTGTCCATAACACGTTACATGAAAAGCAAAATCTTTTTTTGGTCTGTTTTGAAGGATTGGATAATGGTTCTTAAATTTATTGTTTGTTTATTTACTACAGTCTTTATCTCCATCAAGTCCACTGTCATATCACATGAAAAAGTCAACTGAAAGAAAGGAAAAAGGTATTACTGCAGCCCAGCCTCAAGATTTCAATTAAAAACCTTTCTTATTTTACTCCGAAGATAGTGATGGTTAATGAACTTTAACCTTGAAGGATTTCTGAGATGTGTGCCCCAGTCTTCAAAAAGCAATCGGCTTTCCTCCCCTCAGTGATCTCTAAAATATGTCCGAGCTTCTTTAAAACTTACTTCATTCATGCAAATTCTGGTAATAAGTGTTTTTCTCTTAAATGTCCACTGGCACATTTTGCTTTCATTACCTAATATTCCCATGAACTCCGCTCAGGTCATGGTGACTTCCCTCCACAAACTCTAGCTGCTCACTTAGAGAATATTCCTCCCTGACAGCCCGGGTAAGTCCTTTATGCAGCCTGCTCCCATTCTCTCATTCTTCTCTCTAAGTTCTTGGATAACACCCCAAGTGGGCTATATTTATGATTGGTAAAAAATCTGCTATAGGCTCCTTACCCAGCTCTTCTAAAACCTTTGAAATTAAAAGTATATAAAAGGTAAAACCTAGTGCCATACTACATTAAAATAATAAAATTAATAATAATGAAACCTACATACCACTTGTACATCTGAAGGGACTCTGGAAAGGAAGTCAAGTAGTTCATTGTTATCAATTGCATATGGACTCCGAAGCTTTTTTGTAAATTTATTAATGCCTGAAAAAGTGGTAAGATAAAGTATTATTGAAACCTCCAAAGTCTGGAGTTGTACAAAGCACATTTCTGGCAAAAGTGCTGCAATTATTGGAAGATCTAGCTTGTATGCTACCTCTCAGCCTTGACAGAGTGAACCCATCAGCTAGCTCCCTCCCTCCCCTCCCCCTTTCTCTCCTTCCTATCTCCTCTTTCTCCTTCCTTCCTAACTTAACTGCTGCTTTGTCTTTCTCTTTGCACTTTAGTAGCTTCTTCAGGCAGGAAAGGCTTTCTATTTGGGAGATAAAATAGCAGTAATGAACAGTATCTTGCTTTCCCCCACTCCATGTTACAGTACTTAGAAGTCTTGCTTTAAGGTTTCAGTTATGATGAAACTTGTTTTCCTACATTTTGGATTGAAATTGTTACAAAGTCTAACTAACTGATTTTCCCTCTTTCAAAAGATACACCTTTTTGGAGGGAAGGCAGTGCTGCTCTTATGCAAGCTAAATGTTTAGAAGACACATGGCCTTGGTTTTCTTCAAACCTGAAAAAGTTTGCCACCAGTTTTTTAAAAAATAAATAGCTTTACATGGAATCAACACAGTGGTAAAAATTGAGCCATAAACTAGAGCAGAATAAACTTTTGAAATCTTGATTTTGGTCTCTGTCTCCCCATGTAAGACTCACGTCTTAAATTTCTGGCCAGTATTTCAACAATCACCTACCACTAAAGGGAGACTGTTCTTATTTTATTTGATGAAACAAGAGGCCTAAACGCATTCTCTAAAATTACTTTAAAGACAGCTAGTCACTGAGGCCACTGCAGGTTACATAGCCAGATGTCTGCCCTGGACTCCAGTTTCTGAGAACCTAGGGAAACAAAATGGGGCTCACCATCTATCGCAGCAGAGATGACTTCACAAGCCCAAGGCAGGTCTGAGCATAGACAGGTTAGAGTTAATAAGCTGCCACACATGATACTTTACCTTCATTCCTTCAATAAAACAGCATCTGCTTTAAATATCAGGAAGGAATGAAAGACGAGGGCTTGAATATACAATAGGATGCAAGTACAGTGGAAATTCATTTTCTTTTGTGTAGTGAAAGTGCTGTTTTAATTGAAAGTTTGTTTTGTTTTTTGACCAGGATCTCACTGTTGCCCGGGCTGGAGTGCAGTGGCTTGATCACAATTCACTGCAGCTTGGAACTCTTGGGCTCAAGTGATCCTCCCACCTCAGCCTCCTCATAGCTGGGACTATAGGCATGTACCACTATGCCTAGCTAAAGTTTTTTTGTTTTTGGTAGAGATAGGGTCTCCCTATGTTGTCTAGGCTGGTCTCACACAATCTTCCTGCCTTGTCCTCCCAGAGTGCTGGGATTACAGGTATGAGCCGCCACACTCGGTCTTGAATTTCTTTGAATTATAGAAATTAGAGAAGAAAAAAATAATTAGCATTTCCCCTACCTCCCACACAGGGTGTAAAGATAATGTTAGTGATGATAACAGGTAGGAGGACTTGCTCAAAATTTGATGAGGTGGGACAAAAGGAATAGGAAAATAAGAATCTTAAAACCAGAGAACTTGGAGACATCAGACATTAACTCACTTTATTCCAATGTATTTCTTTAAGATCCTTAAAGAGAAAGGAACAGTAAATGCCCTTTGATCTTTTTTGCTTTCAGTATAAGCATGTTTTCTAAAGTTAACCCATTTTGGTTCTTGGCATTTTGAGTAGAGTTAGCAACCTTGGGTGTACGTATATGCAGGCAAGGAGCAAGTAGGGAATTCTAATCCTACCCAGTCTTGTTAACACATTATTAATGTAGTTTTATATGTTAGTAGATCCTACACACTAAAAATAGAGTATTCCAAACCAAGAATTTTGTCAGGAAATTTAAAAAATTTTAAAAAAAACAAAAACTGTGAAAAACACTGAAACACTCTACCTCCTAAATGGAGCCTAGGTGCATGGGAATTGTTGACATACAACATAATTGCATTAAAAAGTAGTGCTGAAAAAAAATCATTTTTAAAGTAGGCTTTGAAGAAGCATTCTTGTTTAATACACATAAAGCAGGGGGTTTTTGTTCCTAAGGAGCCTATAAATGCCAAAAACCCTTTTCCTGAATCCTAAAGGTGACCTCTTAAACAGGCAGCCATGTATAGTACCATGTTTACATACGCTTCTGCAAGATAAAGTACCACAGCAAAAAAGCATATTGTCCTAAATGCACCATATGGATCAAAATGCCTCTGTTTGTGTATAAGTGGAGAAAATAAATCAGAGGGATATCTAGACAAAGCTACGCTTTGATATATGAAGAATCTGCACAACTACATGTTTATAGTATGATGAAACCTGTGGTGCCAGATAAGAAAAATGCATTTTGCAGGTAGACCTAAATCTTTATACTGTTGTGATTTTTAACTGACCTGTCTCTTTTCATCATGGAATAGCTCCATGACCATAAATAGAGGGAACTGCTGACAGTATAACTCATCCCTTAAACATAGTTTGTTCTTAGTAGCTAGGACAGTTTAGGGAGGGGAAAAGGCTTTACTTACCCCAGACGAGGACAATGTATCTCAGTGGAATGAAGTACAGGATGACTGTGAACACACAGAGGGCTACAATGGCCAGCCAGCTTAAGAATGGGACAGTCCAGTTGAAAGTGCTGAATGAAAAATTAACATATCAGCAATTTTGAACACTTCACACCTTTTTCAAACAAAGATTAAAATAAATGTGATCCTGACTAACTGGGGACCTAGTTAGTCTGCGTTTCTCTCTGGAATAGAATTCAATTGCGGTAGGCTGTTAGAGGGCACAGGCTAGTCATAATCTGCTCAATTCTGTGAATACAGGGCCCAGGTAGGGTCTTGCTAACAATCTCACCAGATTGTCCCAGGTGACTTTAGAGTCTCAAGCTGTTGCACCCCTTGGGTGACTCCGCACATGGAGATCTTTGTTTTTCTACTGCTAAGACTTTTTTCCTCCAACTTTGCATAGTGGGAAATACCCGTGGGCCCACCATCCTACCTTTTATCAATTCTCAGTATTCCCTACATTGGGAATAAAATGTTACCAGCAATTGCTGAAGGATGTAAATCTTACATGGTTGTGTAAATCTTCTAAATTTTTGGATTCTTTAGAGGAATACTCACTTCCTACTGTTTTAAATGGAAATGGAAATCAGGAAAAAGGGACAAATCAGTTAGCTTTGTAAAAATTCACGTGTCATCATTGCCCTTCTTCCCAAAAATACATAAGTTGTTAAGAAATAACTCAGTTACTTCTGGCAAAGGAGAGAATTCTGGCAGAGGTAACTGATAAAAGATAGGGCTGGGTCAGTGAAGGCTACAAGACTTGATAACCAAGAACAGAAACAGGACCAATCAACAGAAGTAGTTACAAGAAAGAGAGTACTGAGGAGATGGGAAGGACAAAAAAAGAAAAAAGAAAAATGAAGACAAAGAAGGTAAAAAAAAATGACACAATTATTTTAAAGATGATGTAGAAAATCAGAGAAATGGAACATGGAAAGATTGTAATGATTTAAGGCTTTTTGTGTAAAAGGTCTGTGGTTAATCTGATAGTTTTTAAGAGAGTGCCAAAATTATAAAGAAAATAGAAACATTGCATGGAGCCTCCAGGGTTGGGTATATAAATATAACACCATTTCCAGGCATACCATTGCATTCTTCGAAATCTCTCCACAATGTTCAACCACTAAAGAAGAACTAACATATCATGTTGACTGATCCTTTAGCATGAGAGCCAAGAAGTTAGCAGATCTGTGTTCAAAGTTTAGATTCTGTTATGTGGCTTTAGATGAGTCAGTCTCCCTAACCCTCAGTTTCCTCATTTATAAAATGGGGATAGTTTTTCTTGTATTAAGGAAGACTGGTTATAATGCTAACATGTTTAGGCAAATCAAGTTGATATTATTAGAACGAATCAATTCCAGGAGTCTAAAGTATGGCATTTTTTCTTACAAGGCTGTGAGAAGGGCCCAAAGACACTTCAAAAAAATAAGAAATTGTACATGTGGATAAATGCCAGTGTTTTTATTTCTTCTAGTTCCCTGGTATTGTATGTTGTTGTCGTTGGGGTGGGGTTTGTCTAGGGCAATTTCAATTCAGTAAAGGATAATTGCTAAGAGATTTTCTTTCTATGCTGTGCTTCTGCATAATACTTAGAATTGTACCTTAGTTTTGTGTGTAATTTGCATTTTGTGTCTCTCTAGGTTAACTATTTCCTAAAATTGTTTTTTCTAGTAAAAGAGCCCATGTTGGGCCAATCTGGTTGCCCTGTTTTTGTGATTTCTGCCGTTGTCTTTTTCCTCTCATGGTCAAGAGTGAGCATCTGTAACCGTCACCAGGTAAAGGATCATGCCTTCCCATCTTGATGGACACCTGTGTCTCCCTTGCTCCTGCTTGCTTGTGGAGAAAACAGAAGGCTCTGGGTCTGCTTGCTTCCCTGTGGCTCAGCTCGGAGCCATCCATCACACCACTCTGTGTGTGAGGGCACTGGCTCTTCACTCAGAAAACCTTCCTTCTGGGCAGCCCCACTAAAGGACTCCCTGTGTTCTCCTACTCCTATTGGAAGGCTAAATGGCAAAGAATCCTCACCAGTGTAGCTGTTAGGAGAAAAAAAAAAGACTGCCCTTTTCTATTTCCACACTCTGCATTATGGAATCTAAATCTAAAATATGATGTTCTCCAAAAAAAGAGATGCAGTTCAAGAAAGTTCTGGAAGGATTATTTAGTAACAAGATATGGTATAGAGCCTTTTCATTTTGTGCTTAAAGATTGCTTCTGAATCTGCTTTCTGCATAATGCTTTTAATCCCATGTGACCCCAGAGGAATTTCTCTTTTTTAGCATCCAAAAGGTTGTTGTACAGAAGAGATGGCTCCTACAAGACTCACTAGCTTCTATGTTATATATTCCTATACCTCAGCTTGGAAAATTCTATAAAATCTAGGCTTCTACCAGGATCTGGTCATAGCCAGCAGCTGGCCATCATGTTTTCCAGTCAAACACCTGTTCTGAGGCCTCCTGCCACCCAGAGTTACACAGGAGCTTCTTCCTCTCAGGCATTCACCAGCCTGACCCAAGGCCTTCTAGTATAAATGAGATGTAACTGTTAGGTGTCAGCACACAGTATACCCAGTAGGAAATTGCCCCAAGTTTAGTGCTTCACACTGTGCTCCAGTGGATAGAGTGTGGAGGACAAGGAACATTCTTAGAGATAGAAATACACAGAGAGGAAGACAGAAAGAGAAAAGATGTAGGAATCTGTCTCCAGAAGTCTGAGACCGAATGTTGCTCAGAGGAACATCTGAGTGAGAGGGAGGCTGTTCTAATATAATATAAGAAAGTGGCAATTCAGCACCTAGGCATATGTGGAAATGTATTAAACAAAAATTATACAAAATAAAGTGCATTATCCCTTGCCACATGAAAGGTACCAGATGAATGACTCACACCTTTCATTTAAATGTACTCCTTTCAAATTCTGTGTATGCCCAAAGATCTAAAACTACAGAACACTTTTGGTTATGAATAATAATGAATAGATATTCGTCTATGAAACTGGGAAAATATAGGCTTATCTGGATATATAGCTCCCCCTCTTGAATAGACCATTAGCAATCATGTAGGCCAATTGTCACACAGTTGTAAGGGGCCTAGTATACCTTTTAACTAATAATTGTTATAAAGCCATCTTGTTTTTTAAGTAGTTGCTTTTAAAAAATAATTAGAATTATGTTTAAATAAAACAATACAAGATTTAAAATGTTTCTTGATTTTGCATTAAAACTCAATGAAGCTGCAGTTCTTTAGAAAAATGAAGGAAGGGGTATTTGATTTTTTTATTATAAAGACATCTATTTTTGTTTGTTTTTGTTTTAATCTGTATTTTCTAAATAAAATGTTAGTTTATTTCATTGACAATTACGATCGCAACTATTTAAATACACATATTTGAAAGAATTTAAGAATGTTTTTGCAGGGTATCATAAATAATACATTTTAAAAAATTTAGAATAACTTTATGAAAATATAACTAAACCAGTAATAAAATGCAGGTGTCTTGATTACCTGACATCCTCATTTAGTTTGGTTTGTGTTTTTTCTATCACGATTTCATATTCCATTTAAGAACAAAGTCTTTCACAGTGAAAAATGTGCTAAAATTTAGGACGGTGTTATTTCTTCAAAGCTACAAGTACGACTTCTTTCCAACCAATATGTTCTAAATTTCAGGAAGGAAATTGACAGAACTTTCATAAAGCCAAAGACTGGCAGAAACAAAGTAAATGATGATGAAACTGAGCAATAGATCACCCAAAAGGAGTACCCCCTGCCGAAAAGAAAGTGGCATCTCACCCTCCAAGAAACAAATGGACACCCTGTCCCACAGAAGGCCAGGACTCACATGTCAGCATTACTCACTTCTTTATCCTTTCGCCAAAGGAAGCCACTTCATCTAGGATGTTCTGGACACTGACACATACCTCCTGGATGGCATAGATTTTATTTATAAATCCCTTTTTTTCACTGTCCTAAAATACAATAAAAACAAAAAAATGAAATTCTGTATGAGTAAAGGTATTCTTCAGTCCTTGAATTCTTTGGGCTGTCCTTCTCTTGCATTTTGAAATGTAAATAAACTTCATCTTTGTTGTATATAAATGCATAATTGGTGCCCATGAAATTTTCACAATATCAAGAGACATGAGAAGGAAGGAGACCCAGCATCACAGACCCATGCTTACTAGAAAGGAGACTGCAAAGAAGGAGACTCAGGTTCTATTGCTCTTATGAGCAGAAACATTTGGAGGAACAGTGTAAGAGAGGGGTGAGGTCTCAGAATTACAAAACCCAGATTCTGCACTGCCCCGGACCCACCAAGACTCTACTTAGCAGACCCAGTTTCTTGACCCTAAAATATATAGACCCAAGTTTGGTCATGGTTCCAGATATTTCAGCATCCCTGAGGATGCTGAATGCAATTGAGAAGATCTGCAAACTGCAAAAACTGACAAGGAAAGCCGAAATCCACGGCGGGGATACTTTCTAGGTCAGATACACAATAAGCCTGACCACCCTCTTAAAAATAATAGCCCTATGCTTTACACAGTAGCATACACTATACTGGCTTCTAACAAGACATTTTTTCCCCTTTGTGTACTTAGTTCTTCATTTTAAAATGTGCTGAATTTAAGCAAAGC
The DNA here is from genome assembly GCF_000164805.1 of Carlito syrichta. Lineage (NCBI taxonomy): Eukaryota > Metazoa > Chordata > Mammalia > Primates > Tarsiidae > Carlito > Carlito syrichta. The sequence continues at coordinate 84,334 of NW_006960769.1, forward strand.
TTGTGTGTTCCAGGTAATGGGTGGGTGGGGATTGAGCACTCAAGCACCCAGACAGTGGTGTAAGCCTAGGAGAAATGTGCATATTTTGTAATTTTAGACCCAGAGGAAGAAATAGTGGTGGCCTTTCACAACCGAAAATTCTGCTTAGTAGCCTGGCATCACAGGCACTTGCCTAGGCTGTTTGGTGGAGACCATCCAAGCCTGATTCCATGACTCCATTCCTCCATGCCAGCTTGAATATCTATGGAAATGTAGATCCAATTTCATTACTTTAACTTCTTTTGAACACTTGCACACCATGCCAGAACACTTGAGACCTCATGTGGCAGTCAGTGCTTGCTGAAAGCAGCCAGGAAGCTAGAATAATAATGTCATGTTGCACATTTACATACTGACTTTCATTTCAGAAGAGTCTAAAGCACTTTATACTGGGAACACTTGGCCAGGGCTGACATCCTGCCAACTCAGAAACCGAGGGCAAGTGAATGACAGGTGTACGCACATCCTCCAAAGACAGCAGGGTACACTGGGACCAAGGACAAGGAGGCCAGTTTTATAACTTGATCTTTAGTATAGATACCAGTTACTTAGAGCCTTCATTTTAAATTTAATTCCCATTGGAGAAATTGTCTACATTATTCATCTTGCTTATGGCAAGTGACTTGTCAAACAATAAGTTAGGAGAGATGCATAAAGCTCACAACAACAGTTTCAGGAACAATTAGTTACACTGGGGTTTCCTACTATCTTCAGAAGCTACCCTTCACTTGTCTTGACAGACATGGGTGCATTAATTTCTTATCTTTCTCTTCAGTAATAAAACAAAATATGTTAATTTTACCTATGCAGTTGTACACGTTAGAGTGAAATGCATAACCAGTGGCTCAGTCCAGTTCCTTTCATAGCAACGTGGCCCTTAGTATTCTCGTCTCTCAACCACCAGCCAAGTTCATTTATGTCTATGAAGCAAAGCACTCTTACAAATATTTTTCCACATACAGAATAAGTCAAATGAGTCAAAGTATGCTGGTTGTACAATGAAAGTCCATTGAGAATAATGTCTTTGCAGGTCAAAATCATGAAAAAGATTTCACAGTAACAAGATATTTAAAATACCTGGATATAACCTTAACAAGAATTGTACAAAATCCATATGAAGAAAATAGGGGATTTTTTTTCCCAAATGAATATATCGGTTTAATATAGTTTCAAGCAAATTCTGATGTTTGGAGTGGAAAAAATGGGGAGGATTTGACAGTGCTTCTAAAATTTGTTTGAAAGAATAAGTGAGTAACTACTTCCAAGACATTTTTGCAAAAGAGAAACCATGAGAAGGCAATGAGTATTTTAAGTAAGTAAGATATGGACATTGAAAGATTGGTATATGCTAAGGCACCATATACAAAGGAAATCAAGAAGGAAATATGTTACTGGGCAACTGTGTTAAATATTTGGGGGAAATTATGTTAAATCTTGCCTTAACTAAATTCAACTCTACTTGAGATAGCCCAAATCTACATCAATATCTACCTCAAATAAACAGTCCCAGATACTTTCTATATTAATTATAAGAAGCTAAAAGCAAAAACTTGAATTATAAAAAGGCAATATAGGTAAGCTATTTACTGACCTTGGAATAGGAAAGAACTTTATAAACATATAAGCAGTAAAATAAATCACAAAGGAAAATAACTCATAGCAGTTGCATAAAATTAAAAACGTCAAAAAAATCATAAATGTAAAAGGCTAAGTGGGAAAAAATCTGCAACAAATATGACATAATGGGATGGCATTTCCAATATATCAATAAACATCTGATATCTTTTTCATTGCAGTTTTGTTTATAATAACAAAAAGAAAGATCATTAACATGTTGGTTGGGATTAAGCATAGTGCATACGATTAATGACTTATGAAATCAGAAAATAGAATATATAATGGTAACAAAAATGCTGATGATCTAATAGAAACTGAAAAAAAAAGTGGGAGGTAAATGTGTTATGTGGTATAATGCTAAACATGTTTAAAATGGCTGTGTTGGGGAAAAAAAAGATGAACAGAATGTGCCAAAATATTCCAGTAATGGAAGTTTATCTTCTTCATACCTTCCTGTAATACTCAAGTGCTTTGCAATTAGTATATTTTCCTTTTCTACTCAGAATATTTCTCTAATTTTCTCCAGTATTATTAAAAGAAGATAAGGAGGAGAAATAAATGGAATGGCATTATTAGGCATGGTTTTCCTGTATTTTATCTAAATACTATAGTTTTATGAGATATCTTGTTACTTTTAGAAAGAAGTAGAATATAAATAGATGCTTGTTAAGTGCTATACAGTGCTTTTCACATAATTCTTTCAATCTTCACAACCATCCTACGATGGCATTTTTCTCCACTCTACAGAAGAGGAAACTGAGGCTCAGGAACAAGTGACAGTTTGGATTAGGGTTATGTCTGGTCAGATCCAGAGTCTCTTCTCTTCATAATAACCACCTTCCTATTCTATCCTGAAGTTTTCAGTTCCTACTCAGAATCCCTATGAGTTAAAAAAAAGAAAAGATTTTAAAATGTTTAGAAACTTGTAGATGCCATGATCTAGCCTTAAGGCTTCATCATGCAGCTAAAATCTTCAGCAAAAAAATGAAATCCAGAAACATGATGTGAAGGTGTAAAGTGAAAGATGTGTTAGAAGTTACCAGACTTAATACTGTGGGGTGCAAATATTAAAATGGGATCTTTATTAATAAAGGATGTATCATTTAAGGAATCTGCAAAGAAAACTTTTAGTAGATTAAAAAAAAAAAAAAGGCCGGGCTTAGTGGCTCAGCCTGTAATCCCACGCTTTGGGAGGTCAAGGTGAGTGGATTGCCTGAACCGCCTGGGCAACTTGGCGAGACCTCATCTCTACAATAAATAAAATAATTAGCCAGGCATGGTAGCTCGCGACTGTAGTTCTAGCTACTTGGAAGGCTGAGGCAGAAGGATTGCTGGAGCCCAGCAGGTTGAGGCTGGGGTGGCCAGGATCATGCCACTACACTCCACTCACTCCAGGCAACAGAGTGAGAATCCAACTCAAAAAAAAAAAATAGAGACAGGTTCTCACTATGTGTCCCAGACTGGTCTTGAACTCCTAGCCTCAAGCAGTCATCCCACCTTAGACTCCCAAAGTGCTAGGATTACAGGCATGACCCACCATGCCTGGCCTAGCAGATACTTTAAAATCAAAGTGCTGATGTATGGTTATCAGCTTAGATTTTTTTTAAAATCCACCCTCTCTTCATTTTCTTTGTTACTCTTGCACTCCCTTACCCTCAGCTACCAAAAGATGGTTCATCTGTAATATGGGCAAAGCTTTGAAAAACAAATGCTTTGGGATAAAATTTTTATTTTAAAATCTCTGTCATCACATTCTATATTCCTTCACCGTGGCCTCCAACCAATGAAGTAATTACTCTTTATATACAGTATATGACCCCAAACTGCAATGGGTAATGGAATTGCTGTGTTGCATTCCAATATTTCATACTTTTTTCACTAATGTTCAATACTTTATTAGTAGAGAATAAATTGGTACATTTCTTTTATTGTTGTTTTTGCTTTCCTTTATAAACCAGCTTGGATGAAAGAAATATCATAAGGTAGTTAATCATCCAAAGGCTTGGTAGTGACATTCTTTTTAAAAAATGCAATATTAAGGTTTCTTTTGAAGATGTAAAAAAAAGTTACCCATAAAAAACAGTTATAACTATAAATCTGAGAATATGTGAGATTTATATTGCACAACTATTTCTGATGATTCCATACAATATTTTTTAAATTCTCTTATTAGATTTTAAATAGTCCACAAAACATCATTAACTGCATAATTTGAATTATAGTGATTCTTTGATATTTCCCTATTTCACTACCACATATCACAACAAAAAGTTAACTAGATTCTTCCCAAAAAAGTAACTGCCACCTAGCTTTAAGACATTTAGGGAAAATCTAAAGACCTAAATAATCCATAGGTATACCTTAATATTTGAAGAATCCTGTTTGTGGGGACTTCAAACCAAAATGACACATGTCCCCTTCACTGATTCTGTTCTGAATGGGAACAGGAAGCCAAAGTGCTAGGCATCAGGGAGTGTGTGTTCTGGGACGGGTTCCTTCCACCGCACTGCATCCTGCCTCAGTCATGAATGCAGTTAGAGGCCCTCCCAGAGTGGTCACTGTCAACCTTTTAACATCAGAGAAAATGAACTGTTGAACACTTGTGCGGTATTGATCAGAGTTAGTAGGTATAAAGAGTATATTTGCTGCAATTATTGCTATTGCTAAATTAATATTATTGGCCAGGCGCGGTACTCATTCTACAATCCCAGCACTCTGGACGGCCGAGACAGGAGGATTGCTTGAGCCCAGGAGTTTGAGACCAGCCTAGGCAACATAGTGAGACCTCATCTCTACAAAAAATAAAAAAAATTAGCTGGATGTAGGGGGACACATCTGTAGTCCCAGCTACTCGGGAGGCTGCACTCTAGCCTGGGTGATACAGTGAGATCCCAACTCAAAAATAACTATAATAATAATAATAATATCTCTCACTTTAAGGCAAGAGAATGTCTTAAGAGTGGAAGGAGGGTTATTAAATCTTATGCCAGGATAATGGACATAAAATGGAACTGTGCCAGCAAACCAGGTCACCTTATTTCCTGGAGGAAGTATTCGGATTTGAGATACCATCTACCCTGAATAGTTAATCTTCATCATGTTTTGCTTTTCCTCTAGTCTAGCCTACATAACCTCTTGTAAAAGGTGAATGATAAGGTTGACATTTGCTATGAGACATTATTTATTATAGTTTACCATGGGCTGCAGCTCTTCTGTGGATAAGTATAGACTAATGTAGCATGAAGTCTACAGTTATGTTTGGAATATGTTTATGTTTCCTGTGATTTGTTTTCTATACTATAAATGGTTTGGGTGCACTACTTTCTCTAGTTCATTTAGTAAAATACCCTGCAAGACAGACATTGTCCCCGATCTGTACTTCTAACCTATGGAAAACACAGGAGACAGGAGGGATAGAGTGGGTAACAGCACACAAAGAAGTGATCAAATAAACATTGCTCTGTGCCAATATTTCTTTTTCAGATATAAAAACTGGGTTTCAGCCTGAAATCGAGAATACGGAAGTTTTCCGAGAGCAGCCTGGCAACTCAAAGAGTCACTTGGCTACTGAATCTTATTTAAGTGTCCTAGTTCTTTTTTTTTTTTGAGTTGGAGTCTCACTCTTTCACCCAGACTGGAGTGCAGTGGCCGCTCACAGCCACCGCAGCCTCTACCTGTTGGGCTCCAGGGATCCTTCCACCTCAGCCTTCCAAGTAGCTGGAACTACAGGCGTGCGCTACCACGCCCGGCCCATTTTTTATTTTATTGTAGAGATGATGTCTCGTCAAGTTGCCCAGGCAGGTCTCGAACCCGTGGACTCAGGCAATCCACTCACCTCAGCCTCCCAAAGGCGCGGGATTACAGGCTGAGCCACCGAGCCCGGCTACATGTCCTAGTTCTTACTAGCTCAGATCTTACCCTGTTTACTTGGTACCTTGACTCTTTTCCTGATATTAGCCTTGAAAACTAGGAACCTTCTACTGAGACATTGGAAGATTCTGAGGGATATTGTAGGTTAAGAGGCTAGATGGATACCATTTAACAAGAGAGTACTTTTTCTCTTAAAAAAGAAAACAGCCAGGTGCAGTGGCTCATGCCTGTAATCATAGCACTTTGGGGGGTGGAGGCGAGAGGATTGCCTGAGCCCATGGGTTCAAGACCAATCTGGGCAACTTGGTAAGACCTCATCTCTACAATAAATCAAAAAATTAGCTGGGCATGGTGGTGTATGCCTGAAATTCCAGTCACTTGGAAGGCTGAAGCAGGAGGATGACCTGATCCTAGCAGGTTAAGGCCGCAGTGGCCATGAGCATGCCACTGCACTCCAGCCTGGGTAGCAAAGTGAAACACCAACTCAAAAAAAAAAAAAAAAAAAAAAGAAACCTCTACATTTCAGGGTTATAAGTTAGGTCAAATTAAATAATACATGGAAAACTCCTAGAACAATGCCTGGTATAAATAAACCGTCTTTCATTATTATTAAATAACAAAATTATGGAAACAATTTTTTGGTAAAAGAATTCAAATTTTTATCCATTTTGGCTTATATGAAAAACAAAAGTTTGAAGTCTTAGAGGGAATTTTCAATGTGAAACCTTTTATGCCTGTTTAGTTTTGCCCCAGATGACTTAGTGTTAACTTGTCAGATCCTATTTTAGAAAATGCTGGTAGATTCTTTATAATGTTACATCGAGAAGATCTCTTTTCCTCCCTTCTGCTGACTTGGCACAGGTTTTTTGTTTTGTTATTTTGCAGAATGAGCATTTACCTGGTCTTAATTCGTTGCTTCCTCTGCTGCTGGCCAGCGCTCCTTTCTACAATGCAATTCCTAACAGCAGGCAGTGGTGCTTTCCCCTGTTGGCTTCATGTTACACATTTGCATGTAACTTTAAAGGTGATTGGAAAGTACAAAGAATTTGGGGAGAAATGTCCAATGGGCTAGACAGTGTAAACAACAGGCATTTTTAAGTGGCAGCTGGCACAATTATTATCATAAGTTATGATAAAAGCCAAGAAGAAAAGAATGGGAAGAAAGAGAAAGGGAGAAAAGAAAAAAGGAGGAAAAAAGGAGAGGAAAGAAAAATTACAAAAGGTTGTGGCATGGTAGCTCACGCCTGTAATCCTAGCACTTGGGAAGGCAGAGGCAGGAGAATTGCTTGAGCCCAGGAGTTCGAGATCAGCCTGGGCAACAGTGCGAGATCCTGCCTTTAAAAAAAAAAAAAAAAAAAAAAAAGAAAGAAGGAGAGGAAGAAGAGGAAGAAGAAAGAAATGGAAAGAAGAGATGGAAGAATGGAAGAGAAAGGAGAGTGGACAACTTGGAGAAGAGACAATCCACTGGACAGAAGGGTAAGGAGAACTAAAGAAGTTGTGGTAACTATAAGAAGGAAAGGAAACTGTCTAGGATCAGAAACACAAACAACATAGAGCCAAGATGGGAAAAAAATGTGCTAACCCTGTTAACAAAAATTATCTGTAAAAGGTTGTACATAAAATATTGACTTACCATTAAACAAAATGTAAATAAACCTTACGGAAAGCACCCAGCAACACAGACCTGTTGCTGTCAGGAAGGAGAGTTTCCTAGAGCCCAATATCTTGATGCTCAGATTCTAAGCCTAATGATTTAAGAAAATCCCCTCAAGATCGGGCATGGCGGTGTGCCTGTAGTCTCAGTTACTCAGAAGGCTGTGGTGGAACGTTCAGCTAAGCCTGGTAAGCCATGATGATGCCACTACACTCCAACCTGGGTGACATAGTGAGACCCCCGACTCAAAAAAGAAAAATTCCCTTCCAACTGTCCTGCAAACACAGTTGGCCCTCAGTCTAGTCAGTTTTGCATCCATGGATCTTGGGAGATCCTGGAACCAATCCCTGGGGATACTAAGAGACCTGCACTTGAAAGTTCTTAAAAGATTAGGAATATACTGGGGGTGCCAAAAAATGTATACACATTGTAAGTGATGTTATCTATGTATTACTTTTACTTCACCGTAATTAGAAGTGTCTGGACACTGATGGTAACCACTTTGAGCACCTTTTGGAATTGCAGAAGTCAAATGTGACTTGTATTCATCTTTTGTTATTGGTATATATTGAGTATTACAATTTTAATACAGTTTTTCCTTTCTTAAAATGTGTATACATTTTGGGCACCTTCTATATATATATATATATATGCCAAAACCTTTGACTTACCTTGCCAATGGGCAGGAGAGGTGAGTTGTACAGATTACCCCACCTCAGGCTTTTGTTTCAAAAGTTCTGCTTTCAGATGGACTCCAAGCGACAGGGAAAAAATTGTCTAGCTCCAAGCTAACCTGGGTAGACGCCACAACAGAAGCTGTGAGGTTGCTGCTCCCAAGTGACCAAAGAGGAAAATAAGTAGCCAAGGCTACCTTCACCCGGGACAGTACAGGTGTTGAGATAAGAATTTGTATGCCTCGCAGGATTTTCTTTAAAGTCAAAATGAACAGACTGTGGAAAGGTTTCGAAAATGTGAGGGAACATTCAGGATTACAGGTCACTACCTGTCCTTAGTCCTCATTAGAGGGAAAAAAAAAATTAAGTTGTGTTCTAAAATCCCTTCTGGCTCAATCTGGCCATTTTACAGATAAGACAACAAGGGCCATGGAATAGCCTGTGCCCCTCAGGCTATTTGAAATCTTATTTGATGACATTGGTGGTGGGTGAGATTTCTCCTGCTCTTTCTGTGGGTTCAGTAGTCGTCAAAGCTTGAGTAAGAATATGGAAGTTTCTGAATCCAAATGGCAAATGTAGGCTAGTTTTGTTTTGGTTTTTTGAGTCAGGGTCTTACTCTGACACCCAGTCTGGAGTGCAGTGGCACCATCACAGCTCACTGCAGCCTCGACCTCTTGGGTTCAGGAGATTCTCATGTCTCAGCCTCCCGAGTAGCTGGGACTACAGGTACATACCACCACACTCAGCTAATTTTTTAAATTTTGTGTAGTGACAAGGTCTTCCTACATTACCTTGGCTGGTCTCAAACTCCTGGGCTCAGAGAATCCCCCCACCTCGGCCTCTCAAAGTGCTGGGATTACCAACATGAGCCACCTTGCCCGGCCATGTTTTTTTAATTCCACCTTCTAATGAAAAAGTTGTAGATATATGTATTTTTAAAAAAATTTCTTTTTGAAATTGTTTATTTCATTTACAAATGCATGTGTGAATACGAATGAAGTTCAAATGCAGAGCTGAGAAGTCAATTGAGAGTTTAGAGAAGGCAGTGCACACTCTAATTCTCAATGACCCTGTTGGGAAGATGACGAGATTTCTGAATAATTGGGCTCTGTTGCTAGGTGTGGTTCTAATACTTCCTCCATCATTTCCTTAGCTATGCGATTCTGTGCAATTTGCTTAACCTCATCTGTAAAATGGGGATAACAACGGAGCCCACCTTTGCGATGGTAATAAAATTAGGTTAGTTTAATCCATTTAAAGCATTTACCACAAATGTCTGGAACATAGGAAGTGCCCGGAAATTTCATCATAAATGTTACTAACAGTTTGAAGAGACTGAGGAATGACATTCTCTAAAACATTTAGATGTTAACTATTTCTAAAACTTAATAAAGAGGACTGGATTTTCTCCTTTCCTATTTAGGATATAGCTCAGGAATATTGTTTTATGTTTACATCACTTCTTTGTCCTAAGTTCTTACAACAGTCAAACAAGGCTGGTCGGCATTATTCTGTTTCCCTTTCTAAGGAAACTGAAGAACAGTTGCCTAAATCTTCCCCTAAGACTTCTACCTCAAACCGCTCCTTCTCCTTTGGGACCTCCAGATGCTTTGTTCTCATCTGAGATAAGAGATTAGAAAAATGGCCTTTGAGCAGAAAAATCATCTGTTTACAGTGTTCCCAGCCCACTGGAGGTTATGTGTCATCTACAGGTCACTGGTTGTACATATGCAAGATGCACTTTTTTTTTAGTTTATTAGAGACAGGCGCATGCAAGACGCACGTTTTTTTATTTAACTTGTTTATCTACTGGAGACAGGGTTTTGGTCTTTCTCCCAGGCTGGAGTGCAGTGATGTGATGATAGCTCACTGCGGCCTCTATCTCTGGGCTCAAGCAATCCTCTTGCCTCAGCCTCTTGAGTAGCTGGGACTACAGGTACACACCACCAAGCCCGGCAAGGTTTTTGTTTTTGTTTTTTTAATTTTTTGTAGAGATGGTTGTCTTGACATGTTGCCAGGCTCGTCTCAAACTCCTGGCTTCAAGTGAACCTCCTGACTCAACCTTCCAAACTCCTGGACTATAGGCATGAGCCACTGTGCCTGACCAGATGCACACTTTGTATCATGTGATTTGATCTGTCGCTGCTTACGCAGGTCAAACCCTTCCTATTAGAATCAGCGATTTATTCTTCAACAAACCTCATGGCTCAATCAAGGCCAGAATTATTTAATCTTAAACAGCACAAGTTCTGTTACCAATCTACTTACTAGTGCAGCTTTTAATCAGAGAAGGATTCCTCTTATTGTGATTGTGTCATTTGTGTAAGTTAAAAAAAACCCATATATACAAGGTATGGGGCCCTCAATGATGTTTTTCCTTAAATAGATTTGTTATGAAAATAATCATGTACATTTTATAGGACGTTATGGTTTATAAAGCATTTATTTTATCTTCCCACTTGAGACGGCAAGGGCAGATGGTGCCCCCATTTTACAGATAAAGAAATGGAGACTTGGAGAAGGTAAGAGCTCATTACTAGTTAAAAAGAGTTCCTGGTGCTCTAACCCATGTCTCATGACTGAAATTGGGTTTCTTTCAGGTCACTGTCAAAAAAGTTGTCGAGTCACATATGGTATTTTTTCACCACGTTGTTTCAGATATTTAAACTTGGCTCTTCCCAAAAACTATCCTTGGGTTATAATCGAATTGTGTGAGAAAAGAATCACATTAGCATTGGAAAAACAATGCTCTTTGTGACATTTCCAAAACCAAGGAAGGATTACTTTGTGAAATCCACAGGCTATTTTTCTTTACAAATATTTTACAAGACAAACTTGTACCTTTCTAAAAAAGCACATCTGTTGTAAATTACTCCCTTACAGAAAGAGAGAGAATCACCATCCCTTCTCCCCATCTGAGCTTAAAAGAGATTTGTTGACATATTCCAAAGCCAGCATAGACAAAACAGCACAGGAAAGAGGAGGCGGTCAGCAGGACCAGGACTCGCCTTTGCTTAAACTGATTCCACATGCCCCGTGACCATTAGCTGTTTTTTATTTCCTGCTCTAAAGATCTGCAGTGAAAATAATCTGGGCCAGGGAAAAGCTGCGCTTATTATTTTTGTCCCCCCAACAAGATGCTGTGTTAGCAAATAGAACATATGAGCCACCTTCAGCGAACCAAGGTCTTTAATAATCCATTTTTCAAACACTACTGGTATTTCCTTTCCAAACAAAGATGGACTGTGACTGGAATCAATTTCATCATTTGTATGGTTACAATTGCCAAGTTTCTGGAAATAATCGCCATTTAAATACTGGATAATATTTTTTATATGAAGCCAACAACAGTTTTATTGCTATTTAATTTCCATGATTTGTTTGTTTGCTGTAAGTTTTCAGTGTCTGAGAGCATGATGCTTGGGGGTAGGGAAAGTCTTAAGAACAAATCAGGAAAAAAAAGCAATGTCAAAGGCGTGTTAATGACCTGACTTGAATCCACCAAACAAGAGAAATTAGCATTAGGAAAAAAATGATCTGCTCTGCCATTTTGGGCTTTTCTCCCTCAGTTTCCCCATAAACTGCATAACCAAACATCACTCACCATTTGGGAAATCCAGAACAGGACTGAGAATTCAATTGTTCTCCTTAAGAAGATGCTGAGGGGGGGTGTTCTTCAATGAACTCCCACAAAACATAGGTGGATGTCAGTACAAGTAAAAGGCTGGGCAAATTTGAGGGGAAGGCGGCCATCTTCTCTATTGACAACAGATGGAGTGCATGCCTAAGGAACAATTTAGTGCTCTCCGGGATGCTGCTGATATGTGGGGTGGGTCTCCCCCGAAACCTTTCCCTTACTGCAGAGTAAATCACTAAAACAGGCTCCCTCTGAGGTCAGCCTGGAGGAAAACTCCAAAGGGGCACTTTACGTAGCTTTATGGCAACATCATTGTTGACTTAGATGTGTGGCTCTTGTCTTTCTATGCATTCTGGGGGAAAGGGGCCAGAAAAAGATGCAAGAGGATTTGAAAAAGCACCTCAAATTCTAACACTGGGGATGGCTATTGGTTTAATCGGAAAAAATGGAAAGTCCTTTGGAAATGGTATTTATTTATTTATTTGAGACAGGGTCTCGCTATGTTGCCCAGGCTGGTCTCAAACTGGACTCAAGCAGTCCTCCTGCCTTGGCATCCCAAAGTGCTGGGATGAGCCACTATGCCTGGCCAGAAGTGATATTTTTTTGTAACTGTGATTAAAAGCTTTGCATTTAAAATAAAAGTAGGATGGGTGGGGATCAAGGCTATGAAGTACCTTCCTGACTTGCCCTAATTCTTAGATGGACATCCTGGGTTTGAATTCTGTCATGTGTTTTACAAGCCATGTGACCATGCATAAGTGACTTGACCTCTCAGGTACTCAGTTTTCCCATCAGTAAGAAGACAGAGATAATATCTACCTGGCAGTGTTAATGTAGGAACAGAAGGAAATTATAAATTTATAATATAAATATTTATAATATTTATTTATATTATCTTTATAATATTTGTAAATTGATAACTAATTTTCCTTGTAGCAACTGGCACGCTAGTAGATGCTAGATGTGTATTGGTTTCCTGCACTACTCATTGTTTATTTTCCCCAAAAGGTAATAGTTTCGTTTCTCTGCCTAATGTCTCTTTCTCTTATTTTCCTTTTTTCCTCTGGAGATTGTACTTAGAGCCCTGCTTATCATTCACTTCATTTCTGCCACACTCCCATTTGAGCAGTATTTTAGTTAGCCAAATCTCAGTTGTCTTATTTATTTGATTTTGAGACAGGGTCTTGCTCTGTCACCCAGGTTGGAGGGTAGTGGTGCAATTATAGCTCACTGCAGCCTCAAACTCCTGGGCTTAAGCGATCTTCCTACCTCAGCCTCCCAAGTAGCTGGGACTACCAGCACACGCACCATCATGACCAGCTAATTTAAAAAAAATTTTTACAGAGTCTGGGTCTCCACTATATTGCCCCGGGGTGGCCTCGAACTCCTAGTCTCAAGGAATTCTCCCACCTCGACCTCCCAAAGTGCTGGGATTACAGGAATATACCACCACAACCGGCCTCAGTTCATGTCTTTTGTTCATTTATTCAATAAATATTTATTGAACACCAACTACATATCAGACACTATTCTAGGTGCTAAGGATCAGCAAGAGAGCACAAAACAAATAGATGAATTAAAAAAAAGAAAAAAAGAGGCTGGGCATGGTGGCTCAAGTCTGTAATCCCAGCACTTTGGGAGGCCGAGGCAAGAGGATTGACTGAGACCAGGGGTTCGAGACCAGCCTGGGCAGCTTGGCAAGACTCTGTCTGTACAATAAATCAAAAAATTAGTCTGCCGTGGTGGCTCGCACCTGTAATTCCAGTTATTTGGAAGGCTGAGGTGGAAGGAAGGATCACTTGAACCCAGCAGGTTAAGACTGTGGTGACCATGAGCATGCCACTGCCCTCTAGCCTCAGTGACAGATTGAGACTACAACTCAAAAAAAAGAAAAGAAAAGAAAAGAAAGAAAGAAAAAAGAAAAGCAGCAGAAATCAATGAAAAGACACTAGAAATGAATGTATGTGCTGGAGAATGACCCAGGGGCCAGTGAGGGCTGCTCTGAGGATTAACTTCATAGTTGAGCATATTCTGGCCAGGAAAGCAGAACCTGCAGGTCTGCTTTCAAACAAAGGGAACTCCAGGTCTTTCAAACAAAGGGAATTTAACACAGGGGAGTAGCCACACAGGCAACGGAAGAACTAAGGATCAAGCAGAGTGTGGCAGATGTGAGCAATGCAGGAAGCCACTACCCGAGAGAGAGGATGTTTCTGGCGCCCAGATGCTAGACCACATGGACCAATCGTGCAGCAGGAGCCCACGCCATGATGGGGCACTTGGTCTTATAAAATTTGGGCTCAAGGAGGAATCTGTCTGGGGTGGGAGTTGAACCACAGAGAAGACCCAGCTCTCTAGTCACTGCTGGAAAATGCCCCCAGAATCAGGGAGAGAGACAGAAGGGGTGAGGGAGAAAGAGAGAGGAGAGAGAAGCATTTTGTGGTTTCCTTCTTCCCCTCTTCCCAGTCTCCTTCCGGTATCTTCCATTGGCCAAATCCTCCAAAAGAATGTAGTTTGCAGGAGAAGGGTGGGTGGGATCAGCAACAAGCAGCACCAGATCACCAAAAGATCAAAGGCAGTAGGATGAGGGCACAGGTGTGCTACGGCAGAGAAAAGCTCAGCTTGCTCCAAGGAACAAAGACTGCCCCAGCTTGGTCACCAGCCAAAAGGAGAGGAGTACTCGAAGAAATCAGAGAGGCAGGTAATGCCACAGAGGGGCTCTGCAAGCCAAAATCGGGAGTGGGGATTGTATTCCCTATAGGAGGGGAAGCCTTGGAGTGTCTAATTTACATTTTTAAAAGCCCACTTAGGAAAAGCAGTGTGGCATATTCTCAAAGAACTAAAAATTGAGCTACCATATGATCCAGCAATCCCACTTCTGGGAATATACTCAGAGAAACATAAATCGCTCTACCAAAAAGACACCTACACCTGAATGTTCATTGCAGTGCTACTCACCATAACTAAAACATGGAACCAACCCAGCTGTCCATCGAAAGTGGACTTGATAAAGAAAATGTGATACATATGCACAATGGAATACTACACAGCCATAAAGAAGAACAAAATCATATCTTTTGTAGCAACATGGATGCAGCTGAAGGTCATCATTCTAAGTGAGCTGTCACAGAAACAAAAACTCAATACTATATGTTCTCACTCATAGTGGGAACTAAACATTGGGCATATGAGTACAAAGGTGAGAACAACAGACATTGGGTGCTGCTGGAGGGAGGGAGGGAGGGAGGGAGATAAGAGACACACAGCTACCCATTGGGTATCACATCCACTACCAGGGGGAGAGAGGGCTTGCTCGAAGCCCAAATGTCACCTGCATACAATTTACTTTTGCAGCAAATCCTCACATATACCTCACAACGCTAAAATTTTAAAAAATAAAAAATAGGCCAGGCTCAGTGTCAGCCTGTAATCCCAATACTCTGGGAGGTCAAGGTGAGTGGACTGCCTGAGTCCATGTGTTTGAGACCAGTCCAGGCAACTTGGTGAGACCTCGTCTCTACAATAAATAAAAAATTAGCCGGGAGTGGTAGCATACGCCTGAGTTCTGGCTACTTAGAAGGCAGAAGAATTGCCAGATCCCAGCAGGTAGACCCTGGGGTGGCCATGAGTGTGCCACTGAACTCTAGCTTGGGCAATGGAGTGAGACTCCATGAAAAAAAAAAAAAAAGAAAGACCCCTTACGCCAGACATGGTGGCTCATGCCTATAATCCCAGCAATTTGGGAGACCAAGGCAAGGGGATTACTTGAGCCCAGGAGCTCAAGTCCAGCCTCGGTAACATAGCAAGATCTCATCTTTACAAAAATAATAAAATTAGCTGGGCATGACAGTATGCGCCTGTAGTCCTAGCAACTCAGGAGGCAGAGGTAGGAGGATCGCCTGATCCCAGGAGGTCGAGGTTGCAATGAGTTGTGATTATACCACAGCACTCCAGTCTGCACTCACAGAGTAAGGCCCCAATAAAAAAAGAAAAATACTAAGCCGGGCTTGGTGGCTCAGCCTGTAATCCCGCGCCTTTGGGAGGCTGAGGTGAGTAGATTGCCTGAGCCCGCGGGTTCAAGACTTGCCTGGGCGGCGAGACCTCATCTCTACAATAAATCAAAAAATCAGCCGGGCGTGGTAGCACATGCCTGTAATTCTGGCTACTCAGAAGGCTGAGGTGGAAGGATCGCTGGAGCCCAGCAGGTCAAGGCTGCGGTGGCCGGGAGCGGCCACTGCACTCTAGTCTGGGCGACAGAGTAAGACTCCAACTCAAAAAGAAAAAAAAAAGAAAAGAAAAATACTTACAACTCCCGTTGTGATTTTTAACAAGATCCCTCGGTGATACGTATGCCTGTGACAGTCTGCAAAGGGCTACCCCAGAGCATATTTACTTGCTCTCAGAATGATCTAGCATAATGAAGAAAGGATGCTACAGAGGAGGAGGACTAATGGCAGGGCAGCATGTTGGGGAAGGGGTGGGAGAGAGGCCCAGTGGCAGGAGAAGCAGGGATGCCTCTTCTCCAGGGGCTGGCAGGGAGGGAAGGGCTGGGTGCAGAAGAAGCATGTCTCAGCTTTGAGGATAGAGGTGTGGACATGTGGGGATTCCTAACTGCTTCTGTTTTTCTCCATGAGCAGGAGGCAAAGTCATCAGCTGGGAGTAAGCAGGAGCCTTGGTGGAGGGAGGAAGCCAAAGGCGACAGCAGCAGGTGGGAAACTGTCTTTCATTGAGAACTGGTACTTCCTTTCTCAGGGCTGTTCACAGACCCTGTGGGGTGGTGTGTAGGGACATGGCAGTGCCTGCCACCTACTCACTGCTGATTTTGCATTTCTGCCTGTTTCCCTGCCTTAATAAAATTCAAAATTGTATCCATCTTGTCTATATTTATGTGTTTATTTATTTGAGTCAGTGTCTCACTCTGTCACCCAGGCTGGAGTGCAGTGGCATGATCACGGCTCACCACAGCCTTGATCTCCTGGGCTCAAGCGATCCACCTCAGCCTCCTGAGTAGCTGGGACTACAGGTCTACAACACAGGCATGCACCACCATGCCCAGCTAATGTTCTGTTTTTGGTTTTGGGGGGTAGAGATGAGGTCATGTTATGTTGCCTAGGATGGTCTAGAACTCCCAGGCTCAAACAATCCTCCTCCCAAAGTGCTGGGATGACAGACGTGAGCCACCGTGTCCGGCATCCATCTTTTATTTAGCTCTCCTCTTTAAAAGTTTAAGAGAAGGTCACATACCATACCGTTAAGAATGTCTAAGCTAGTGTTGTGTTCAAAAGACTATAGGGAGACCAAAGACCCTTCTTCTGGACAAAGTGCCCCTACCTCTCCGGGCCTGCCCCAGCAGAACTGAGGCAATCTCAGTTGCACTGAATCCGAAGTTCAGCACTCAACACATGAGAACAAGAAACCGTGCTTCTATTTTTTTTTCTTTCCTCATCAACCCCTGCCTTTTATTTCTGGCTTTTCTGATTTTGAAAGAGATCAAAGACAGCTCTTGGCTAAGTAACTGGATAAAATATCTAGAACTTGACCAGGACACAGGTAGTTTAAATTTGTTTCATTATGCTGGCATGCTGGAGGAAAATCAATCTCTAAAGTAATTGAACATGAGGTGGGAGGATCGCTTGAGTTCAGGAGTTTGAGACCAAGACCACCTGGGCAACACAGCAAAACCTCATCTCTACCAAAAAAAAAAAAAAAATCAAAACATTAGCTAGGTGCACACCTATGATGCACGCCTGTGGTCCCAGCTACTCAGGAGGTTGAAGTGGAAGGATGGTCTGAGCCGAGGAGATCAAGGCTGTGGTGAGCTGTGATAGTGAGACCCCTATGTCTATTAAAATAATAATAATAATAATAATAATAATAATAATAATAATAATAATTGAATAGTCCCACCAGATTTGAATTGTCTATCTGGAAATTTATTTTTATGTATTTATTTAAACATATTTTTTATTATAAAATTGTGGGGTACAGTTAAGGGTTAGGTATACAAATGTGCATTGTTCAGGCACCCTTGTTAATAAGGGGTGCTGCTGCTATACTGCTATAAAGGATCTTTGTTGATTTCTGGAACTATTTACATCCACTGGTCATACTTAAGGGGGAAGAAAGGTTACTGTTGTCCAGTCACATGCTGCTCTGGGTTTAGTTGTGTTATCCTTACCTTGGATCTTCAAGTAAACATCCCTCAAGTCTACGTTCTGAGGAAACATTTGACCCGTCTTGTTTGTACCAAAGATTCCAACATCACATAAGGAGGGAGAATTGTTTTTAATGCAAGCCAGAGAGAACTGGAGACAGAGAAGGCCCCACACACAGGAGGCGACTCAGAGGCAGGTTTTAAAGCCATGCCTTGTAGAAGGAGGAGCTCATGGGAACACCACATGTAAGTCCTCTTGGCACCGTCTGTAACTTGCAGTCCCCTCATTCTGTGACACTCATTCTTCCCTGCCAACCCTCCACTCTCAGATGTTTCAGAAGGAAATTTGAAGGAGGTATTTGTCACCACTTGGGAACCTCTATAATAAAATCATAAATACTCCAAGTACTAGATCATAGCTAATGTTAGCAACTTCAGCCAAAGAAACACACACACACACACACACGTTGCAGAAAAACGTGACCAATATAAGTCCCTTTGTTAAAAATGTAAGAACACTTCCACTAGGAAGGATCTGGGAAATAGTGCCACTGCACAAGGGGGTGGTCTTACTTTCAGGTCTTTTCTTTGAGTATACGTTCCAGGAGGACAAAGAAAAATGTTATTGGCAGAGTTTCTTGCAGAGCTTAATAAATCACTACAAACTTGGAGGAATTTAGGATTATTCTGAGTCTAATACAGTAAATTAATCCTGAATTTGCAAAGCATTTAGTCTATGGCCTAGAATAGTGAGTTCTCATGAATGTTACTTATTACCATTTTATTGCTATTACTATTATTTTTGTTACTATAATTATCATTGAGTGCTAGATAGAATGACAATAAATACTGACTTTTCCTACCTAATTTTTTTTAATGTTTCTGTGATGTCAGATATACACAAATGCTTAAATGCCTCTGTTTGTGAATGCTCCCTGATTGTAAGCATGAACATTACAACAATCTGCTCTTCCTCAAACACACTGAGCAGAGTTGATAGAAATTATTTTGAACCTTCTGGTTCGTGTGACTTTTTGGCACATCTACCAGTATTATGAATTAGATGATTTATCTGAGCCAAACTGCTGCTGTACAGAAATACAAATGGAAGTATCATTCTCTAGACAGAGAGCTGGGGGAAACAAAGATATTATAAATTGACATGAAAGTTTTTTTGTCATTCACTTTATTAACCCAAAAGTCAAAAGTTCCCTAATTTTGGCATTTTTGTTTTTCCCTCTATTTCTGAGAATCATTTAATTATTTTCTTTAGTAAATGGGCATTCATTTGTTCTTTTAACTTAGCAGAGATAATGGCCAATATTCAAATAAAAATATAAAATTAGTGATGTCAGGTAGCAGAACTCCTGCAAGGTCATTTTGTGGAAAAGCCACCTAGTGGCAAATGTCCTGTGAGTCTCATCAGAACTGGGGAAAAATTAGTTCTCAGCGACTATTCTTAAGAAAAAGTTTTAAGAATTATTAAAGACAGCCTTACTACATTCTAGAAAAGATTCACTGACAGGCAGTGTTCTTTACCACTGCAGAATGCTATGATTTTCTGCAGAATAAAATGCTCAGCCATCCATAGGTTTGTTTATTTCTTCTTAGTACCCTATTTGCTGAAGGAATTTAACCAACGTTTTAGTTGCTTAAAACAATTGGTCAAGTCAACCAGATATGGTGCTATAAATGGAATGTCTATGTCCATCCCCCAAATTCATATTTGAAAGCTAATCCCTTGTCGTGATTAGGTCATGAAGGTAGTAACCTCATGAATGGGATTAGTGCCCTTAGAAAAGGGATTGTTGAGAGCTCTTCTGCACCATTCTGCTATGTGAGGACACAGCTGAGAGACCGCCATCTCTGAACAAGAAAACAGGCCCTCACAAGACTCTGGATCTACCAAAGCCTTGGTCTTAAACACCCCAGCCGCTGGAACTGTGCGAAATAAATTTCTGTTGTTTATAAGCCACTGTCTATAGTATTCCTTTATAGCAGTCCAAATGAACTAAGACACCTAAACACTAGTCAAACCATTCAGATATGGTTTATAAAATTGCTTTTATATATAAAGTTTTATACCTATAGACTGGGTGCGGTGGCTCACACTTGTAATTCCAGCACTTGGAGAGCTAAGGCAGGAGAACTGCTTAAGCCTAGGAGTTTGAGATCAGCCTGGGCAACATAGCAATACTTTGTCTCTATAAAAATAAAATTCTGCTGGGCATGGTGGTACACATCTGTAGTCTCAGCTTCTTGGGAGACTGAGGCAGAAGGATCACTTGAGCTCAGAAGGGGTGAGCAGCTGGGCCTATAGATGTGAGCCACCATGCCCACTCTCCCTTTCCCATTTCTTCTTCTTCTTTTTTTTTTTTAAGACAGCGTTTCACTCTGTTACCTAGGCTGCAGTGCATAGCACAATCATAGCTCACTGCAGCTTTGAACTCCTGGGCTCAAGTGACTCTCCTGCCTCGCCCTCCCAAGTAACTGGGACTATGGGTATGTGCCACTACGCCCAGCTAATGTTTTAATTATTTGTAGAGGCAGAGTCTTGCTATGTTGCCCAGTTTGGTCTCAAACTTCTGGCCTCAAGCGACCCTCCGGCCCTGGCCTCCCAAAGTGCTGGGATTACAGGCATAAGCTGTTGTGCCCATTTCTCCCTTCCCCATTCTAAACCAACTTTTAGTTCTTCATTTACACCCAGGACTCTGATGAACGTGGTGCCACTGTACTCCAGCCTGGGCAACAAAGTGATAACTCAACTAAAAAAAAAAAATTCCTATAATGTTTAAATTTAAAGTTAGATTTTTGCATAATTACTTATAGAGTAATTTGATTTATTCCAAATGTGGCAATTTTGACTCATTCTCATCTACTCGATTATTTTAGTAGGGTCATTATGTTGGTATCAGAAATTATTTGGAACATACCTTGGAAAACCATTTAGTGAAATTACTCCTTCCAAAAAACTTTTTAATGCAACTGAAATCAGAGAGCAAGGAGGAGCAAAGAATTTTCCATGAAGAGTCCTGCTTTATCTTATTTGCAGTAATTATGTGAGTCATGAGGAATTTCCCAGGGCTGGAAGTTGGACATCAAAGGGTTTGCGGCTTCGGGCAAGCATCCCACACCCATACTAATGGACTATGTGTCTTCTGGCCCCCCAACAGTCAATGCAGGGTTTCCATCTTTCCTTAGCACAAAACTCTAGAGGTCACCAGGTGGGTCTGTGTATGGGGGGGGGACGACTGAAAAAACCTCCATAGTTTATTTGTAAAAAAATTGTGGGTTTATTCTTACATGTTTGAACTTCAGTCACCTTCAAAGTACTTTCCATTTGATGCAATTACACCTATTGAGACACTTTTTCCACTGCTCAAAGCAGTTTTTGAACTCGTCAGTTGGGATGCTTTTTAGTGTTTCTGCTGTTTTGTGTTTTACCTCTTCCATATTGGCAAAAACGTTTCCCTTTGAGGACTTTTTTCATTTGGAAAAACAGACAAAGTCACTTGGAGTGAGAGTGGGTGAATAGGGAGGGTGGGGCAGATTTTTGGCCAAAAAACTGCTGAACACTCAGTGCGATATGGGCAGATTCACTCGTAAATCACCCATCATGAAATGGGCAAATGTGTTGAAAGGATCCCCCCTAAAAAAAATTAACTGAAGCTGAATATAGAATACAGCGTCTCAAAACAATGCCGGTGGGTACACTAATGCTAATGGATTCCTAGAACACTTTCCTAGTGGGGTAAGCTTGTACTACCAGGGGCCCACCCTCCAAAAGATAATTCTGGTTTTTTGGAGGGCTCCCCTTTGTATATCCTGTATTAGCACAGGGTAGGTGCTAACCGCTGTTAACTTAGGATGATCACAGGTCCCCAGGGAAGACTCCTGTTCACATCAATAAAATAGGATGGTCCAAAATTAAAAGAGAATTAGTAGGATTAAGTAAAATGTTTGATTAAAAAATAGGCCCCTACTCCATTTGTTTTCTTTTCCCTTTATTTAGAGGCAGGGTCTCACCCTGTCACCCAGGTTGAAGTACAGTGGTGCAATCATAGCTTACTCTGGTCTCAAACTTCTGGGCTCAAGCGATCTTCCCACCTCAGCCTCCTAAACAACTGGGATTATAGATGTGAGCCACCATGCCCATTCTCCCTTTCCCATTTCTCTCTTTTTTTTAAAAGACAGTCTCACTCTGTTGCCTAGGCTGTAGTGCAGTAGCACAATCATAGCTCACTGTAGTTTTAAACTCCTGGGCTCAAGTGACTCTCCTGCCTCAGCCTCCCAAGTAACTGGGACTATGTGCCACTATGCCCAGCTAATATTTTAATTATTTGCAGAGACAGGGTCTTGCTATGTTGCCCAGGCTGGTCTCAAGTGACCCTTCCCCAGCCTCCCAAATTGCTGGGATTACAGACACAAGCCACTGTGCCCGGTTCTCCCTTCCCCATTCTAAACCAACTTTTAATTATTCATTTACACCTAGGACTATGATGAACATGGGAGAAGCAGAAAGATGACAAAAGCATCCCTAGAGGCTTCCATAGGCCAGGCGCTGTGCTAACCCCCTCACCTGCATTAGACATGCACTCCACAAGCAACTCTGCACAGACTATACTGCTAGCCTCATTTGCAGATGGAGAAATACAATCTTAGAAAGGTCACAGAATGTGTAAGTGGAAGAGCGAGGACCACAACCCAGATCTATCTGTAGTCACAAACTTGGAAAAAACAAAACTCAGGTCTAATGTTACAGTAAGGACTCAATGCTTACATAACTCTATTCAGTCAAATACCTCCAATCCGAGTCCTGTAATCCCTCATACGTGTAGAGTGATGTTGCAATTAACATTCAAATTAGCCCCTGATGTACTTCTAATACTCACTAAATGCACCAGCTGCCATGTACACACCACCACCAGCCTTTCCAGAATTTCCATGAGCGCTGCTGATCAAATGCAAACACTCACCGGTACTCATTAAAATAGCTGTTCATTCCCCTATAGACAGACATGGCGTGAAAAATATGAATTTTTTAGGATGTGGTCTTATAACACACCTTGTACTTCTTGACAATAACAAAAGAACTTTATTGTGGAAAACTTGGAAGATAAAAACAAGCATAGAAGAAAGGAAAACTCTCTGGGAAACATTATTACCATTTTAGGGTATATTCTTCCAGTCTCTTTTCTACTTATTAATCTTTCTGTAATTATTAATCATGTGATTACTGTATGTAAGTATGTGTCAGAGGCTGTGGATTCAGGAATCCCTAACATTGAACATATACATCTGTTGTATTTTACATAGGAAATGTGTAATGTACAGACATCTGTCTGTATTTCTTGCTGCTTTTTTTGAGTCAGAGTCTTACTCTGTTGTCCAGTCTGGAGTGCAGGGGCACAATTTTGGCTTACTGCAGCCTTGACCTCCTGGGTTCAGGCAATCCTTTCTCCTTAGCCTCCAAGTAGCTGGAACTTCAGGCATGCGCTGCCACCACCACTGGCTAATTTTTTTATTATTTTTTTGTAAATATGAGGTCTCACCATGTTGTCTAGACTAGTCTTGCTGCTTTTAGTTTTCAAATGCTGAATATTTTATTTCTTTCTTTCTTTTATTATTATAAACAATAATGCAAACAACATGTTTGAGCACACACACACACACACATATCTTAAGCATATCTTTTATAATATCGTAAAGCCAAAGTCTTAGAACTTGACAGGCAAGACTGAAGGAAATAGATGTAGTCAAAAGCTTTAAATATTTTGAAAAAAGTTTTAAAAATACATAATAGATGTTCAAATTGGAATGAAAAAGCTTCCTTTTTATTCTCTGGCTCCAGACAATTTGTTTCCCACCCTGGAGTCAACACATGTCACCAATTTTTAATGTATTCTTCCAGAGATTATTCTATACATAGCTAAGCAAATAACAGACGTGAATAAGTGTGTGTGTGTGTGTGTGTGTGTGTGTGTGTGTGTATGTGTGTGTATGTGTGTGTGTGATTTCCTTTTTTCTCTTCTCAAGGTACTAATACCAGGGGTGCCAAAAATATGTATACACATTTTAAGAGATGTTATCTATGTATTACTTTTCTAAGTTGAATTGAATTACAGTAGCAATATATAGCATGATGTTCACTCAAAAGATGGTGTTAATCAAATGAATGCTAGCATCACCATGCGACAGACAGGACAGTCAAAGAGAATGGCAGAAGCACAGTTGTCATTCAAGGAGCACAAGATCATTTTGAAGTGGTATTTGAAATTCGAGAACCTTGTGGAAGTACAATGACAATGGAGGCGTGAGTATGCAACAGACCTCCAACACACCTAACAATTGCACACTCGTGGTAAGTTTGAGATGTGTGGTACTGTGTGTGATGTGCACAAGGGAATATCTGTGAGGACTCACACAGCAACAAATCCTGCAGTAGTCCATCATAATCAGAAGTGTCTGGATGCTGATGGTAACCACTTTGAGCACCTCTTGGAATTGCAGAGGTCAAACGTGACATGTATTCATTATTTATTATCAGCATATCTTGAGTATTACAATTTTAATACAGTTTTTTTCCTTTCTTAAAATGTGTATACATGATTTTGGTACCCTCTGTAGTGGCATATTCTAAATACTGCTACACCTCTTTTCCCCACTTAACTGTATCTCTGAGATCATTCCATATCAGTACTAAAAAGCTTCCTCACTCTTACAACTACATAATGGTCCATGGTATTGATAAATCGTCATTTATTTAATCCACTTTCCCTTCATGGCTGTTAATGTTCTTTACCCATTTTTTGCTATTACAAAAAAGTAGAAGCAAAGAATACCTTGTGTATGTGATGGTTCACACGTGTGTGAATGCATCTGTAGGATAAACTTCTGGAAGTGGAACTGTTTGGCCACAGGATTTGCATCTTTGTGATTTTGGAAGCTGCTGCCAAATCGCCTTCCAAAAGTGATTGTACAGTTTCCACTCCCAGCGAGAGGACACAGGGCAACCCATTTCCTTGCCAGGCTGCATTACAGACATGCCTTCTCTTTTCTGTGCATTTTCTTTTAAATTTTAAAGATGTGGGGTACAATTCAGAGTTAGGTATACAAATGTTCACTATGCAGGTCTCCTTGTTGATGAGGTGTGCCCCTCCCTCCCCTGGCAGTTCCCCTCAACTGCCAATCTCTTTTTCTTATAGTATTATGATAGTTGTTCAAGGTCCACTGATGACTGAGAACATATGGTACTTTGTTCTTTGTTGCTGTGATAGATCACTGAGTATGATAGACCCTAAATCCATTCAAGTTGCTGTGAAGTCCATGTTTGTCCTTCTTTATGACTGCATAGTATTCCATTGTGTATATGTACCACATTTTAAAAATCCAGTCCAACTTCGATGGGCAGCATGGTTGGTTCCATGTTTTTGCTATGTGAATAGAACTGCAATAAGACTTTTGGGAGACTCAGACTAGCTGCTTTGGAGATTCCCTCATGTCAGTTTTTACACTGTTAACTGGACTTGTCTACCTTATAATTGGAATTAAGATTAAGTGGTATTCATTTTGATGTAAGCTCCTTCCTCATTTCTTGAGGATTGAGTTTTATATATTAGACATAATAGTTTTACTTTGACTTAGAAATGGCTACATAGGTTACATATTTTACAGTACCAGAAGGCCACGAATAATTTCTAAACTAGTTATAAACTAAGTAGAATTTTTCTTCTTCTTTGTTTTTTTGGGGGGAGGGGTTGGGGTCTCACTCTGTTGTCCAGGCTAGAGTGCAGTGGCACAATCACAGTTCCCTTCAGCCTTGACCTCCTAGGTTCAGGTGAGCCTCCTACCTCAACCTCCCAAGTAGCTGGTACTACAGGCATGGGGCACCACACTCAGATAATTTTCTTATTCATTGCAGAGACGAGATCTCTCCAAGTTGCCCAGGCTGATCTTAAACCCCTGGGCTCAGGCGATCCTCTCACTTCTACCTCCCAAAGTGAGCCATTGCACCCGGTTGGATGGATTATTAAGCATCGTGATATACATTCTCATGTTTATATACATAAATGTAAACAATATAAATATAGAATAGCCCTGAGAATTTAGTACAACCCAAATCATAATCTCGCTGAATTCATCTAGAAAGATTAATACCAAAGTGACAACCCTTTCACCCACACACTCTTGCATGTGTGTGAATTTTAAATGAAAGACTGGATTGAGCAAGGTGGTTCAAGTCTGCAATACAAGCACTTTGGGAGACTGTGGCAGGAGGATTACTTGAGCCCAAGAGTTCGAGACCAGCCTAGGCAAACATAGTGAGACCTTATCTCTAAAAAAATCAAAAAACGAAAAAGTAAACAGGTATGGTGGTGCGTGCATGTAGTCCCAGCTACTCAGAAGGCTGAGGTGGAAGGATAACCTGAGCCCAGGAGGTCAAGCGTGCATTGAGCCCTCATTGAACCACTGTGCTCCAGCCTGGGTGACAGAGTGAGACCCAGTCTGCAAATATATAAATAATAAATGAAAGGTTACAGGCAACAAAGAATACATAAGCATCTCCCTTTGAACTTTTGAGTCCTTCTCAGAAGGTAGCAAAGGTAAGTTATGATTGCCTGATTGGCAAAAAATATACTGTGCAGCTGTACCTGACTTACTGAGATAATATGGAAGGAACACCATGCTATTTTTTTAATTAAAAGAAAAGGCTCATTAACTCATTGAGGATGCACTCTGTACTTGATGCCAGGCACTGAGATGGAGGACTAAGCCCTACAGACATAAACCCTGACTTCATGATGCTTATAGTCGCATAAAAATCTTTATTTATTTCTATATTTTTTAATTTTGAGAGATAGTCTCACTCTGTGGCCTAGACTGGAGTGCAGTGGTACAACCATAGCTCACTGCAGCCTCGAATTCTGAACTCAAGCCATCCTCTGGCCTCAGCCTCCTGAGTAGCTGAGACTGCAGGCTCACATGACATGAATATTATTTTGTAGAGAAGAGGCCTCTCTATGTTGCCCAGGCTAGTCTTGAACTCCTGGCCTCAAGAGATTTTCCTGCCTCGGCCTCATAAAATGCTGGGATTATAGGTGTGAGTCACCACACCTGCCCCAGATGAAATATTTCAAGGGAGAGAGTGCAAGTAACACACTTTCATTGGCCTCCTGGTGGTGGCAGAAACACTGCCAGTTAAGGGTATTATCTAAAAGATTGGAGCAAACAAGAGAAGTAGAAGAAATAGGCTGTAACCCAGAGCAATTAGGACAGATCCTAGAATGTAGTGCAGTTTCCAATTCTAAGCACCCAGGTAGATTTTGTTTATAATGAAAGAGTCTTGTCACTACTTGAATACTAAATAAGGGTGTTTCCCAAGAGAACCCTGAAAAGAAAAAAAAAAGGATAAAATGGGGAGTCCTGTAGTTTTCCTTAGCTCCAATTTTGTACACAAGTCCTTGAATGTTTGAAATAACTACCATTGAGCGATGTTTCACTTTTCACTATTAATAACTAGTTACATAAGTCATAAATGCTTTACTCATAGAAAGTCTAATTTGATTTAACTAGAACTTGAGTTCTTAAAATGAGACCCATTCACCAGAAGAGCAGCAGCTAATCTCAAACCACCAATAATGCACGTTCACCACCTAGTGGCAGTTGTGGCCAACTGCAGGTATATTACCCTTGAAAAGGTATTCTGCTAATTTAATTCAGGGATAACATTCAGAAGCTTTACAGATAACCCCCGTTTTCTAGATAATTTACGATGTTTGTAGCTCCTATCATCTTAGCAGCATAACGTCTCTTTTTATTCAATTCCCATTGTGCTATTTAGATGAGACCACCCTTGCCTGATCCTGGCATGGTGGCACCAGACTCCTGATGGGATTTTCCAACGCCCCTTAAGCACTGCCATCTACGCCATCCATCTGCTTAAGAGATATGAAATACATTGGTTTGTAATACACCCAGGCGAATCACCTAGGCCTGATGTCAAGCGCCTGATTCTTAACTTGCTCAACAAGCTGAATTGCAGCGTGAGGTTCGATGAGGCCTGTGAACAGGTCACCCTTCCCAGCCTGTCCCCACCCTGGAGGCCTGATCTGGATCTGAAGGAGGATCCTTCCTATTTCTCTTCCACCTGAGGAATTCTTACCTGTTCTTTAAGACATTTTTATTTATTTCTGAGGTAGGGATCTCGCCAAGTTTCCCAGGCTGGTCTCAAACTCCTGGGCTCAAGTGATCCTCCTGCTTTGGCCTCCCCAAGTGTAAGGGTTACTGGCATGAGCTACTGTGCCTAGTCATATTCTTTAAGATTTAGCTCAAAGCCTAACACTTTCGAGAAGCCCTCCTTGACACGACAATCGATTCATGTCTCCCTTTTATGGATTCTAAGAATGAAGTTTTTCCATAGCCCGAGATGTCTCCCTGACTTGTTTCTGCTACCCTCCCGCTAGTGAAGATTACGTCTGTAGACTAGTAGATGATTTCTCTGATGATGTGGGAAACACCTCAACGACAGTGATTTTTCCTGTGTGTTTTCAAATCCCCCTCTCCACAGCACCTAACTCAGTAAAGAACACGGGCATAGTGTCCACCAGTCTTTCACAGCATTTCATTATTTTTATCTTTTAGGCTGCAGATGTCTCCCAGGTGTGGCTTCCAATCACCCTGTCATCTTTCCATAGTTAAAACACACGTGATCTTTTCAACAGCAGCAGTAGCTTCGTGTTGATAATATCTGCATATTCAGTGAGGAGGAAACTGGCATAATGTGTCCCAGTAATTTAGGCCAAGAGAACAATTCTTTGATGGCCTGGGTATTTAAGGTGAAAACTGGGATTAACATTTGGCAAGGATTTATCGCCTTGATTCGTTTCTTTTTATATTTGCAGGGCTTTTTTTTAATGTGACTTATGAATACCTCTCAAAGGTCACTATCCATCTTCAAAATCCATCAGTCCTTCAAAATCCATCAGAAACTTTCACTGTTTCACAAACACATTAGACAAGAATGTGGTGTGATCAACAGGGCACAGGATTCATGAAATCAACATTTATCAACATGACATCCCCTGGGGCAGCAGGATCGCTTCTGGTTCTGATGAAAACCACTGCAACAACAACTAGTGGGTCTAGGTGAACACCTTGTTCTGAAATTAATTTAAATATACCCTGGAATTACAAAAGGTATCGAACTTCCCTACGAGCCCTCAATGTGTGGCATTCTAATAAGAAGACGTGTTGATCTTAATAAAACAGATAATCCAAGGAGTGCTCACATCCAGCCTTGCCAGTATCTCAAACCTCAATTTCAACCCTGTGGTTGGAGACACACAATGAGATCTTGATGTTCTTTAATTTGGAACAAGGTTTAAGATCGTTTTAAGTAAAAACTTCTTAAGGCTTAAATCTCTTCACGTTAAGTGCTACAGTAATTACTTGCCAGACACAATATTTTTTTGAATCATACATAAATTGGAAATACATATATATGTACATTTCAAAAATAAAACTCATGTTGACTTATCATTCTTAAAATAACTTTCTCTACACATATCCATTTATCTCTAGACAAATAGTCATTGAAAATATGATTTGCCAAGGTTTTGAATTTGTGTCTCTGCAGGCTGCATATTCTTACAATAAAAAGTAGAAAAACCCACTTACATGCCTTCAGTTATCTTTGTTGAATTTGATTTTTCAGATATAAATAACCAAACTCTCTCAATGCAAGCCTGACACTGATAATGAATACGTTTCAGATGGCAACAGGAAAACATACTACTGCTGCAATTAAATGCAAATTTTTTTAGTGCATGCAGTATTAAAGTCGAGTTTAAGCCACTGAATGGGGGAAATTTAGAAGTTAAGTGGCTCGAAAGGAATAATTTAAACCTGCTGAGTCAGGTTTTCCCACTGAACAAGCTGCCCCTTGGGAATAAATCTGGTGTGGTTGTAAGTGGTAGAAACTCAGTCTGGTGGATTTCATAATTTTAATATGAATGGAGACATTATTTCTGACACCTTAGCATTTTTATGCGAAGCACATCGGGTTTCATAGTAAGAGAGGCCCTTCCTTTGCTCATGCAGCCAATTAGTCCATATATTCTGAGGACCCACTGCGTGCAGAGCATAGTAGACCAGAATTCCGAAGAGATACTAGATTCTTATGTCCTTGAGGAATTGAACAGACCTTACATGAAAATACCTTCAACGGTTTGAGAATCTTGGATCCATTAATTGAGAAGGGACTGGGAACAAATAAGTGACTCACCAATGAGGTGAAATTAATCAAAGAAGACTTCCTGGAGAAGGTGAGGTCACAGGATGCGGAAACATGCAAGCTATTTATATAGATGAGAAATCAAAGTGCTGGATGAAAGCCAAGAATCCACATCAAGGAGAATGAGGTTAGAGGAAGCTGGTGGGTAAGCTGTCAAGAGCCTTGAAGACCAAGGGCACCTGCTTGGCCATCTTGGTACTATCTCCTTCCTCCCTGAAGTGTGAAATATTCGCTGTTCATCTTCAGACTATGTGTAATGTGAGGCAAAACTGAGAAGTAAGTCAATTAGAGCCTTATTTACAATTCTGTTGTCAAAACTTAACAGTTCACAGATATGTCATCTAGGATGTTTGGCTTCTGGAAACACTCTCACATAGTGACCCTTGTAAAGTAAAATTTCAAGGTATAAAAAGGAAACCATGATTGCTCGCAATGGAAATCTAAACACGAAGAGCTGGTTTATGCAGTTCAAGCCAGACTTCTCTCCTTAAAGTATAAAAGAAAACATTCAGAGACACGCTGGTTTCTAACACTTAAATGTTGATATTTCCTTTTAGTAAATTGAATGGCTTCTCTCTGACCAATAATTATGGCATTAAATTCAAGATGGAGTCTGATGTAAAATCAATCTCAGATGGCAAAAGTGGAATGGCCCACACTTGAGGACTCACACATGACAGCTACTTTTAGCTTTGCTAATACTACTAAGTGCATTATTTTTAAACTAAGTGAACATGTGTCTAGCTTCCTCTCAAATGCTTTAATAATAGTTGAGTAATAATAGCAGCCCATGCCACCAAGTTAGGAGCCTTCTCTAGCAAAAGTCACCAGTACCTTTTTTCAGGGGGTGTGACGGGGGTGGTCTGGGTTCTTTGGCCCAGCATAATTATTTTGAGATTCATCCATGATCTATTATATACGAATAATGCATGCCTTTTAAATCTATCTATCTATCTATTTATTTATTTTTTAAGAGACAGGATTTTGCTCTGTTGCCCAGGCTGAAGTGCAGTGATGTGATCATAGCTTATAGCAGCCGCAAACTCCTGAGTTCGAACGATCTTCCCACCTTGGCCTCCCAAAATGCTGGAATTATAGGTGTAAGCCACCATGCCTGGACCTACTAGTACCTTTTAGATGGAGAATTTCTGCAAAACATCCTCTAAGAGTAGAATTTGAGGATAGCAGAGGGGCAAATGCTTGCATGGATTGAATTGAAATTCCATTCTGTGACTTACTGGCTGTGACTTGCTATGAGTTCCTTAGACTCAACCTCCGTTTCTGCTTATGTGAGATGGGGGTTAACTGTGGTAACTAGTTCTTAGGGTTGTTGTAAGGATCAAATGTAATGATCCAATAAAAATGACTGGTCCATAGCAATAGTCCCTAAACATTAGTCCTTATTTTATTTCTAGAATGATTAAGTGACATCACATAAACTGTAAAGTTTAAGGTGAAATCTTGAGTATCTTTAAGACAACAAAACATTAGGCTAAAATTCCTGAAGGTGGAAAACTGTAGGAAAAAATGATTACACTGTAGCATGTCTACTGTAGCCCAACAGCAGAAAATTAAAAAAGAAGGTATATCTTCTTACCAGTTTTAAGTATTTCTACCATTTTTTTCATCTTGGACTGGATGATACTAAGTGAACAAAGTACCATGGCTGTCATTTGTGTTGGTCAGTCAAGTCAGAGTTGAGCCAGAAACGAGGGCTGCCCCACAGTTTTAGATCACACCCATGAGACCCCGAGGGAGTCTTAGAGCTTGCTTTCCAAGATGGTGGGAAAGAGAATTACAAGTTAATGAACCTAATTACTGCCTGTTAAAACCTGTTCAAAGAAGAAAGCATAGTAACTCTGAAAGCCGACTGCTTTTGTTGTTGTTGTTGTTTTGTTTTTTTTGAGTTGGAGTCTCACTATGTCACCCAGACTGGAGTGCAGTGGCCGCTCCTGGCCACTGCAGCCTCGATCTGCTGGGCTCTGGCGATCCTTCCGCCTCAGCCTTCCAAGTAGCTGGAACTACAGGCACGCGCTACCATGCCCGGCTGATTTTTGATTTATTGTAGAGATGAGGTCTCGCCAAGTTACCCAAGCTGGTCTCGAACATGCAGGCTGGGCAATCTACTCACCGCAGCCTCCCAAAGCGCTGGGATTACAGACTGAGCCACTGAGCCCGGCAAGCTGACTGGTTTTGCCAAGAGTTTGACAAACTATTTCTTTGTTGTCTAGAAAAGTAATATTAAATTTTTAACAAAAAATAAGTATAAAGAAAAATACTATATTAAACTATCTATACAATTGACCTTTTTTTTGAGTTGGAGGTTCTCACTTTGTTGTCCAGGCTGATGTCCAGTGGCTCGACCATGGCTCACCACAGCCTCGACTTCTTGGGCTCAGGTGATTCTTCCACCTCAGCCTCCTGAGTAGGTAGAACTACAGACATGCACCACCAGGTCCGGCTAAGTTTTTGATTTTTTTTTTTTTGTAGAGACAAGGTCTTATTTTATTGCCCAGACTGGTCTTGAACTCCTGGACTCAAGCAATACTCCCACCTCGGCCTCCCAAAGTGCTAGGATCACAGGCATGCACCATACGCCCAACCAATACCACTGATTAACTTTAGGAAGTAGCATCCATGCTCCTTCATGTTAGACTAAAGAAGCTTCAGTATGGATCTTCAATCTATTATATACCGACTTCAGGGAACAATTCCACCACTGAAAACTGTACCGAACACCTATTACCCACCAAACAGTACACTGAGTGGGAGAGACCCAAAGATGAATAATCCACAGTCCCTGCCCATAGGGAACCGAATTAGTAAACAACTCTTCAGGGTACTGTCTGGTAAGTTCTACAACAGAGGCATCGAGAGGCAGAGAGATGGCTCACTGATAGAAACAGGGACAATATCACAGGAAAAGCAAAATGATTTCTCATCTCCCAAAACAGAACAATCAAGAACAAACATCGAAGAAAAACTGAATGGAAACACGAATGCAATCCAATGCTCCCCCCCATCAAAAAATCTGGGAATTAGTCACTGGTTTGTCACTCCTACTGTTTTTCTTCAAATGGGACTAAGTAAGAATTGGCTAGACTAAAATGAGCTAAAAAGCTGTATTTGGAGAAATATTAAATGTTGGGATTAGCAAGTCTGCAAACTTACATTTGATTCAATAATAAAAAAAAATTGAGTGTCTACGACATGCCAAACACTGACTTCATGCTAGGGAGAGGGAGCTGAGAAGACAGAAATAAAGGTGGAAACTTGCAGCCTCAGGAAGGTGAGCTGAGACCAGGGGGGATGTGCAAACTGCTTCCTGACAGGTGCCAACGAGGAGCTGTCAGGGACACAAACTCAAATGCCTGCACAGGCCAGGCGGGTTGAGAGCTCAGGTCCCACGGGAGGGGGTCCCTGCAATTGTGCCCATGTGAGAACCCAGCTCAATGTTGCCAGAACTTTCTATTTTTCAAGACAGCTCAAAATCAAATTTTTCTACGAGATCTCCTGATTGATTATTTATTTAGTTTTATTTTTCTAGACAGGGTCTCACTTTGTTGCCCTGTGGTGCAATCATAGCTCACTGTAGACTCGAACTCCTGTGCTCCAGGGATCCTCTCAACTCAGCCCCCTCAGTAGCTGGAACCACAGGCATGTCCTACCATGCCTGGCTAATTTTTATTTTATTTTTTTTTATAAAGACAGCATTTTGCTATGTTTCCCAGACTGGTCTCAGACTCCCGGTCTCAAGCAATCTTATGCCTCAGCCTCCCTAAATGCTGGGATTATAGGTGTGAACCTCCATGCCTGGCTGATCTCCTGATTTTTGAAAATTGTTTTAAAATTCTGTCCACAGCTGAATCCAGCCCCTTGGCAGCCAGTTTGTAGCCTCTGTGCTTCCAACATGCACAGGGAGCAATTCTAATGGATGATGGGATAATAGGATGCAAGGTTAAAGACAGGACATTAGCATTTAATTCAAATCCTTTCCTGCCTGTGCTGTGCAAACTTAGTCAAGTCCTTCAAGTGGCTCTGAGTTTTGATTTCACAACCTTTACACTAAGGATAACCAGATATACATTATGTAAAAGAAAATGAGAGCTACCATATCGTAAATTCCCCCAAATAACATGCTTATTGTTATCTTCAGAAAAGCCTTCAGCTGCTTCCCAAGGGACAGGTAGAATTCGGATGGGCAGAGATGGCCTGGAAGGCTCTCCAGGCATTCCAGGGAGAAACAGCAACTATCCAGACACTGAAAGGAAGTGAAGAATCTTGTCTTGGAGAAGTAATGCTGTCTGGTTTTGCTGAACAAAGAGCACGTGAAGTAGCATAGAGGGGTGATTCCAAAATGTCAGGCTGTGATTCGAGTTCAGGATCAACTTGAATGCTTCCCTGGGGTGGGCTGGACTTCATGTCATGGGGAATAAGAAGATAATAAGATTTTTTTCTTTTTAAATTAATTTAAGTTTTTTTTGTAGAAATGAAGTCTTGCTGTTTTGCAAGACTCGAATTCCTCGCCTCAAGCAATCCTCCTGCCTCAGCCTCCCAAGGTGCTGGGATTACAGGCATGAGCCATCACGCCTAACCGGACGATAAGGTTTTTGAGCAAGGGAGTACCAGAATAGGGCTGTTCTTTTCGATGCATTTATCCAACTGGTACTTACTGAGGGCTTACTATGTGCCAAGCCCTGTATTTGGTTCTGGGGATGCAATGGTGAACATGGCAGACAAACAAGTTCCCTGTTCTATGGAATTTATATGGTAGAGGCATTAGGAGTCAGATATGGGTTGGACTGCAGGATTCCAGGGTTGAAGAGTCTGATGGGTTGGCAATTGCTGGTCTCCAGAAAGAAATAAGAAAGATCTGTCATAAAAAGGCAGTGGCAGTGAGATGACCAAGGAAGAAATGAATCAAAGACTGGAATCAGTAGATGGTAGGAAGAGGGAAGCAACATAAGATTTTGGTAACACTAGGGTTTATAAATTGGGTGAGAGAGCAGCTATGACAGTATTAGAAGAAACAAGGAAAGTGGAAAGAGACACCAATTTGTTGGCAAGAACAATGAGTTGACGTTATCCTAGGAGAGTTTAGATAAACAGCACATTGGTCTGTTAATAGCTCCATCACTACAGCGTCTTACCCAAATGACCATTTCTAAAGTAGTTGCATTTTTTGTTTGCATAGTGTTTTTTTGTTTTTGTTTTTGAGACAATGTCTCAGGCTATTGCCCAGGCTGGAGTGCAATGGCACAATCCTGGCTTACCGTAGCCCCACCCTTCTGGACTCAGGTGATCCTCCCACCTCAGCCTCCAAAGAGCTGGGACAACAGGTGCATGCCACCATGCCTGGATAATTTTGGCATTTTTTTGTGTGTGTGTAGAGCCAAGATCTTGCATTGTTGCCTAGGCTAGGCTTGAACTCCTGGGCTCAAGCAATCCTCCTGCTTTGACTTCGCAAAGGTTTGAGATAACAGATGTGAGCCACCGTGCCTGGGCTTTTTGCTTGTTTTTTTAAAGACAGGATTCTTGCTGTCACCCAGGCTGGAGTACAGTGGCTTGATGGTTAGCTCACTGCATCCTCAAATCCTGGACTCAAGTGATCTCTTTGTCTCAGCCTCCTGAGTGGCTGGGTGGGACTACAGGTGTATGCCACTACACTCAGTTAATTTATCATTATTGTTGAAGCAATTGGTTTAAAACACACACACACACACACACACACACACACACGCAGCAACCCTTGATTGGATTATATCCAGAGATTTGATACCCAAAGCTGTGTTTGCCTAATTGCCCAAAATACAAAATCAAAGTCAGAGCCTGAACAAAGCATTTCTCATCAGATAACCATTTTCTTTTAAGATGGTGAAAAACACTAAGAGAAGGAATATTTCAGAGTATTCCTGTGACCTGCCCCACCCCACACAGAATAAGAATGTTTCCCAGCCATGTCCCGTGCTGGGTAGTTTTCTTACTGCACAAGCCTGAGTGCACAAGGACAAAGAGGAAACTCAGGCCTCAGGTTTGAGGACTTGCTTAATGACTGCCTTTTCTATGTGTGCACAGTATACCCACAAGTGAATGAAGCTTCCCCATGGGTCTACCCCAGTGTTCTAGATGGGGATTCTATGGCTTCTCTAGGGCTCACCAGGGCTCTTTGGTGCAAAATGTGAGGGGGGATGAAGAGTTGCACTGGCTTTCTTGATTCCTTTCAGAGTGGCCATTTAAAAATATTTCTTCTAGGGAATGGGAAGAAGGTATGTGTTATGTATATGATGCTCCTCTCTCCCCCCAAATCCCTTGGAATTTATTTACAAAAAACTGTGTGTTTATTCTTACATGTTGAAACTTCAATCACCTTCAAAGTACTCTCTGTTTGATGTGATACACTTATCGAGATGCTTTTCCCACCACTCAAAACAGTTTTTGAATTCATCCATTTTGATGCCTTTTAGCTTCTGCTTTTTTTGTTTTACTTCTTCCACATCGGCAAAATGTTTCTATCTGAGCACTTTTTTTAATCCAAGGAAACAAAAAAAAGATACTTGGGTGGAGTACCATACTTGGTAAAGCAGGCTTAAGTGAAATTTCAGAAAGAGGAAAAAGAATATAAACATGAATAAGGAGGGTGGAGCATGGGGTGGGTCATGCCATTTTTGATAAAAAACTGCTGAACATTCAGCACGGTGTGGGCAGGTGTGCTTGTAAACCACCCATCACGCAATGAGCAAACACAATGAAAGAATCTAAAAGAAAAAAAAAATCACTGAAGTTGAATGCAGCCTCTCACAACAATGCTAACTGGTACACGGATGCTGATGGGTTCCTAGAACACTTACCTAGTGAAGGAAGCCTGTACTACAAGGGGCCTGCCCTCCAAGAAATAATTTTGGGTTTTTTGGATCCTTCCTCATATATATCTGGCTGTTCCTGGCCTCATTTTCATTTTGTCTCTTTTTTCTCAATTTGCTGTTGAAGGGGATGGAATAGAGAACAGTTAGGGTGATATGAATGAGGTAGAGAGAAAAGAGGCATTCTTTGTTCTCCATCTATCTTCAACAAAATCATCAGTTATTCTTGCACAAAGAAATTAAGGGCAAAATCATTATGTTTATATTTCTACATTTAACACAGTGCCTGCCACATAGTAGGTGTGTAATAGAAACTTGTTAATGAAATAAATATTCATCAGAGGAATAAATATTTATAAAAGTGAGTAGACAGAATCAACTTTACTCAATGGATTTTTGAGCGTTTAGCTGCAAGTAATAGAAAATTTTACTAGCAGTAGTTTAGGTAATAGAGTGAATTTTGGCCAGATGTGGTGGCTCATGCCTAGAATTCTAGCACTTTGGGAGGCTGAGGTGAGAGGATTGCCTGAACCCATGGGTTTGAGACCAGCCTGGGCAACGTGGCAAGACCTCATCTCTACAATAAATCAAAAAATTATCTGGGCATGATGATGCATGCCTGTAGTTCCAGCTACTTGAAAGGCTGAGGAAGAAGGATTGCCTGAGCCCAGCTGGTCGAGGCTGCGGTGGCTGTGAGCGTGTCACTGTACTCCAGCCCGGGTGATGGAGTGAGACTCCAACTCAAAAAGAAAAAATAGAGCTAATTTTACTGATGTAATAGAAACTTCAGAAGTTGGCAGTTACTGATTTTGTTCAGTTGCTCAAAAATATAATTTGAGGCCAGGTGCAATGGCTCATGCCTGGAATCCTAGCACTTTGGGAGGCCAAGGTGGGAGGACTGCTTGAGGCCAGGAGTTTAAGACCAGCCTGGGCAATATAGCAAGACCTTGTCTCTACAAAAACTCAAAAAAATTAGCTGGGCATGACGGTGTACACCTGTAGTGTCAGCTGCTCCGGAGGTGAGGCAGAAAGATTGCCTGAGCCCAGGAGGTCCAGGCTGTGGTGAATCATGATCATGCCACGTACTCCAGCCTGGGTGACAGAATGAGACTCTGATTCAAACATATATATTTGAAATATATACATTTCATTTGGGCCCCAAGAACTTTCTGTTCCATCATGCTTCTGTTTAGTGCCTCGTGGTCGTAATATGGTTGCCCTTGCTGTAAGCAATCTATCCACATACAAAGGCATATAAGAGAAAGAAAGATGGAGCCAGCAATATTTGTTCTCTTTTATCAAGAAAGTAAAAAGCCTTTCCAGAAACCCTCAGAAGATGTTTGCGTTTCCAGCTCTTTGGCCAGAACTAGATTAGAGAATAATCCATGATGCAATGAAGCCTTAAGGAATGAGTATTTACCCAGAATCTTTGCCATCATGTATAAAATCAGTCTTCCATTAGCAAGGGAAAAGGGATGAAATGGACATTGGGTGGAAATTAACAATATCAGCTACATGAGTGGTGCCCTTTTCATCCCCCTACTCCTTCTGAGAATTCAAATCACTCGCAGCCTTGTATTCATTCATGTCACTTACTTTCCCCGCCAATTGAAGGCATAACTCATGTTTTGCTCACTTTCCCATCTTGTACACAGTAGACCCCCAATAAGTGCTGTTGAATATATTGAAAATATTATAAGTGGTTTTTGAAGCATTTATGTAAAACGATGCTTTTTAAGTAGTTACAGAAAGAAAAATAACATGAATTCATTTTTGCATTTGTGCATTTGCTACTATTTCATTTTAACCATACTCGGTAAAGCAGGCTTAAGTGAAATTTCAGAAAGAGGAAAAAGAATATAAACATCAAATAGAAAACATTTTTATAATTGTAACAACAATGCAGATAAGACTGAAATGCATCTCTATAAAATGAAATCAGTTTCCTACTTCTTTGTCCTTTTGTGCATTCTGTACCATAAAGATAGGTAAATTACTCTAGAAATACAAGTGCTTTCAGGTTCAGAAAACCTCAGTGGTTTTCAACGCACATAAGAAACTTTTCACATTCCTTGCCCTAGTGCTCAAAACTCCATAACCTGGTCCCAGTCAGCTCTCCTAACTTGGTCACTCACAACACTGGCATCAGAATATTTCACTCTGGCCAAAGTCTTCTACTCACTGGCCTCTCAATGCCTCTTAGGCATTCCGCTTGCCCTTGACCCTGAATGCCTTCAGCTCCTCTCTTGGCTTATTTATGTCTGACTTAACCTTCAAAAGCTAGCTCAAGTATCATAGTGATAATTAGATCATGTGAGCTTCCAGCATTCTTTAGGCTGGAGATACATTTTGCCTTTAGCATATCTACTGCCTGTATTGGGTTTTGTTACTGCAGTTGTCCAAGTGGTGTGAACCACCATCCTTTTCTTTCCATGAAATATATTATTCAGCAGAGCACTTCAGCAGCAATGGTTTCTTCTGCAAATTCATTGCTACAATTCAGACTGTGATCATGCTCATCATTTTATTAACAATTACAAAGCATTTTGTATATCTTTGGGAAGCCTAGGTGGTAGGATCACTTGAGCCCAGGAATTTGAGACCAGTCTGGGCAACATAGTGAGACCTCGACGCTACAAAAAAATCAACAAATTAGCTAGACATGGCAATGCACACCTGTAGTCCTAGCTACTTGGGAGGTTTGGGAGGAAGGATTGTTTGAGTCGGGATTTTGAATGTAGTGAGCTATGATCATACCACTGCTCTCCACTTTGGGCAACAAAGTAGATCTTGTCTTAAAAAAAAAAAAAAAAAAAAATATATATATATATATATATATATATATATATATATAAAATATATTATAAAATTCTACGTTACCTAACATTTACTATGTGCAAATTGTATTAAAAACTATCATCTGGCTGGGCTCGGTGGCTCAGCCTATAATCCCAGTACTTTGGGAGGCTGAGGTGAGAGGATTGCTGAGCCTGAGGGTTCGAGACCCACCTGGGCAACTTGGCGAGACCTCGACTCTACAATAAATCAAAAATTAGCCAGGCATGATAGTGCACGCCTGTCGTTCTGGCTACTTGGAAGGCTGAGGTGGAAGAATATTAGGAGCCCAGCAGGTCGAGGCTGTGGTGGCCGGGAGAGTGCCACTGCCCTCCAACCTGGGAGACAGAGTGAGACTGCAACTCAAAAAAAAAAAAAGAAATATCATCTAATCCCTATAATCTTGAGGTAAGTACTGTGTTTATTCTCATGTTGCAGATAAGGAAACAGAGGAAGTATATCTTGGATAGTGTCTAATTGAGAAGTCAGTAAACTTTTTTTGTAAAGGGCTAGTAGTATATATTGCAGGTGTTGCAGGCCATACAGTCTGTGTTGCTGCTGTTTAACCCGGCTATTGAATGCATGAAAGTAGTCATTGATAGTAAAAAAACAAATGGGTGGAGTTGTGTTTCAATAAAACTGAATTTGACGCATGGACTGTAGTTTGCAGACTTCTGTTCTATTCCTGAAAGCCCACTTTACATAAAGGCCAAGAGAGGAAAAGTCCAGGCTGCAACAGAAGCGGATCTAGAATCCAGGTCTTCTGATTGGTTGTTTAGTGGTCTTTAACTACTAATCCAATGAGGGTAATTATTCTGTAATAAATTGAGCTTTTGAGACTACAGGGCAACCGTATTAACAAATTAGATCACTTTGACTTGGATAATTAATTTCACTTAATTTGTGAAATTTATTCCATCTTCTATGTCTTCTAAAGGTCAGTGGACTTGTAAACTTAGTTTCCTTATTTATACTTCAGAGGAAAGCGTTTTCCAGACAAGAAAAACACATTCCACAATTGGACTTGTGATTGTCAAAGAGTAACAGGATTTGGTGATTATGGAACTATAGTAGTCCCTTGACAAGATTCCTCAGAATGGTTCTGAACACACAGGCTCTCTGACAACTTTCTAACTCAGCCTCCTATTTTTTTTTTTTTTTTTTGAGTTGGAGTCTCACTCTGTTGCCTAGACTGGAGTGCAATGGCTGCTCCCAGCCACCGCAGCCTCGACCTGCTGGGCTCCGGCGATCCTTCCACCTCGGCCTTCCAAGTAGCCAGAATTACAGGCATGTGCTACCACGCCCGTCTGATTTTTTGATTTATTGTAGAGATGAGGTCTCGCTGCCCAGGCGGGTCTCGAACCCACAGGCTCAGGCAATCCACTCACCTCAGCCTCCCAAAGGCGCGGGATTACAGGCTGAGCCACCGAGCCTGGTTCAGCCTCCTATTTTACTAGGAGCAATTTTTTTTTTTTTTTTTTGAGTTGGAGTCTCACTCTGTCACCCAGACCGGAATGCAGTGGCCACTCCCGGTCACCACAGCCTCGACCGGCTGGGCTCCGGCAATCCTTCTGCCTCAGCCATCCAAGTAGCCGGAATTACAGGCATGCGCTACCACGCCTGGCTGATTTTTTGATTTATTGTAGAGATGAGGTCTCGCCTGCCTAGGTGGGTCTCGAACCCGAGGGCTCAGGCAATCCACTCACCTCAGCCTCTCAAAGGCGCGGGATTACAGGCGGAGCCACCGAGCCCAGCTACAATTTTTTTTTTAAGAGAGAGGGTCTGGCTTGGTTGCCCAGGTTGGAGTGCAGTGGTCTTGCTTGGTTGCCCAAGCTGAAGTGCATAGCTTATGGCAGGCTCAAAAGTCTTGGCTCAAGCGATCTTCCTGCTTTAGCCTCCCAAAGTTCTGGGATTACAGGCATAAGCCACCACACCTGGCCCCTTCTAGGGGACATTTTGACATGGTTAAATGGGTAGGAATATCCTATGTAGCTATAGGACAAAACCCATCATTGCTTGATCGCCTTAGCCCCAAGCTCTAACAAATTTAGTTCTGCATTGTTGATTCAAATCTTTGACTGGAAATAGAATTTCTGTGGGCAAGTTGTTATTTGCTGACCTTTGTTCCTTCCATTTATAGCTTTGGAATGTCATGGAAAATATAGTTAACATTCCCTTTCACATCTACTTCTTGAGCACTGTTAGCAGCACTCCTAGTTTCTCGATTGTCTCAGGACTCTGTGCTGATACTAATAGCTTCCAAGAAGAATTTCTTGAGCCAGAAGTACTGTAACACTACATTTCCAGTTCTCTGTTGGGTCTTCAAACTAAGCAGAAAATGAGAGAAGCAAATTGAAACTCACATACTTTAAAGACAAGATACTGTTACCTTGACTAGACACAGTGATTAACCACATGGTCAGCCTCTGCAATACTGCATAGTACAGTCAGAAGGTTGGGAGGTAAACTGACTCTAGAAGGTCAAGAAATACAGTGATCTTTCATGCTTCGCTGTCATTGTGGCCCCAGAATATTCTTGTCCTTGACTTATATTATGATCTGGTGTATGTTTTCATACTGAGCATCTATGTCTTATTAGGTTATGCACATCACATTTAAATACATACACCAACCTTGAAAGAAGTTCAGAATCCTCACCGGCCTATATAATTTTTGCTTGTCCAATTCATCATCAAGGAGACTACAGGACAAAATATTTTCTTTGTGTAGACAGAAGTATTATTTGCTGTGGGTGACTAGGCAAAAAACTCCTGCAATGGTGTCTTATTAGGTGGTATCTCCCAGCACTTAAGATATATGCAGCCCTATGCCCTGAAACCTGCTTTTGAAGAATGAAGAAAAAAAAAACCCACATATTTTTTAAATATTTTATCAAAGTAGTGGAAAAGGAGCTAGTTTCCTCAAATTTCAGAATCTATAAATATTGGTATTAAAAAGAATTTTAAAAGTAAGAAGACTGTCAGTGATCTTTTGTTAGGAATAACATTTATAGAGCTTTGGACCAAGAGCTATGAACACACTTTATCAATGCTTTGAGATAAGTACTATTACTAGATTCATTATACAGATGGGGAAACTGAGGCTATGCAGAGGTTAAGCAATTTACAGAAGATCATTTAGCTAGTAAATGATGAAGCTGGGATCTACACTGAAGAAATCTAACTCAAGAGCCTGGAAAATCCATCATTCTAGCCTGTACAATCACATGACAACATCTATAACCTTTAGTTGAGAACTTGCTGTATGAGAAAGAGAGAAAGTAGCACTTTCCAGTTCCTGGCTCCCTAAATCAGTGCTGAAGCATTACCGAATACATGCCACTTGTTCAGCCTTGATGGTCATAGAGGGAGCTACCAGCCACAAGAGCCCAGGATCAGATCTCAACATTGCTCTTCCCCAATTTTTATCCAAGTCTGCTCCTTACTTTTGTAATGTTATTTAAAGTGCAAGGGCAGTATTACATTGTTCATGGTTTGAATCACATATTTGAGGGTAAATGAAATTACCTGAGTTTTTGTATTCATTCTGTCCCTCCATTATTTTAGAATCATAACCGACTAGACCTTTGTAGTGATCTTTAAGGCCATATGCAAACATCCTGGCTCCCTCTTTCTGGGACTGTGGTAGGATTGTATTTTCTACCCCCTGGAAGTGACTTGCTCTGACCAATGAAAGGTGTGTATTCTGTCTTTTTGCTAGGAGGGAGCTTTTTATTTTTATTTATT
Source organism: Carlito syrichta (assembly GCF_000164805.1). Taxonomy (NCBI): domain Eukaryota; kingdom Metazoa; phylum Chordata; class Mammalia; order Primates; family Tarsiidae; genus Carlito; species Carlito syrichta. The sequence continues at coordinate 127,709 of NW_006960769.1, forward strand.
TATTTATTTATTTTAGAGATAGGGCCTCACTCTGCTACCCAGGCTGGAGTGCAGTGGCATGATAATAGTTCACTTCAGCCTCACATTCCTGGGCTCAGACAATCCTCCCACTTCAGCCTCCTGAGTAGCTGGGAATACAGGCATATGCCACCACACCCAGCTTGCTATTTATTTATTTATTTATTGATAGAGATCAGACTCGCTATGTTGCCCAGTTGGTATCAAACTCCTGGTCTCAAATGATCCTCCTGCTTCAGCCTCTCAAAGTGCTGGATTACAGGCATGAGCCATTGTGTCTATCCTAGGAGGAAACTAGAGTCAGTGCTTCTCCTTTCAACTAGGTGACTGGTAGTATTCCAAATAGCTAAATATTTAGGCCTAGGGCTCAAGGTGAGAGTGACAACAAAGATGTGACAACATAGATTTCCTGAACACATGACACAAGCAAGGAAAAAAAGCACTGTGGTTTTAAGCTCCTAAGGCTTATAGTTATGATTGAGGTAAAATCTAACTATCCTGACTGGTCCATTCTAACAGAAATACTGAAGCTTAATTTAAAGTAGCAACATGGAGAATATGGCAGAAGAAGGGGATTAGGCTTCTGATGGCTGTGAAGGTCATCAACACTGCCAGCTAGCAGGAATGGCAGTACAGAAAGGAAAAGTCAGCCAGGTGCGGTGACTCACACCTGCAATCCTAACACCTTGGGAGGCTGAGGTGGGAGTAATGTTGAGGCCAGGAGTTTGAGACTAGCCTGGGCAACATAATGAGGCCTCATTTCTATAAAAAAAAAAATAAAAAATTAGCCGGGTGTGGTAGTGAGTGCACATTTGTAGTCCCAGCTACTCAGGAGCCTGAGGTAAGAGGATCACTTGAGGCCAGAAGTTCAACACTAGCCTGGGCCACATGGTAAGAATCCACCTCTAAAAAATAAAAAAGTAAAAAAATAACCAGGCATTGTGGTGTGTGCCTGTAGTCCTAGCTGCTCAGGTGGCTGAGGAGGAAGAATTGCTTGATCCCAGGAGTTTGAGACTAGTCTGAGCAACATAGTGAGACTTTAAATCTACAAAAAAGAGAAAAATTAGCCAGGCATGGTAGCATGCACTTGTAATCCAGCCACTCAGGAGGCTAAGGTGGAAGAATTGCTTGAGCCCAGGAGTTTGAGGCTGCAGTGACCTATGATTATGTCACTGCACTCCAACCTGCGTGACAGAGTAAGAAGCTGTCTTAAAAAAAAGAAAAAGTCATCATCCAGGACTGAAACCTGGTCTCTTTGGAAACAGAAGTGTAAAACGTCCAATCCCTGCAACTGAGCCAGACTGCCACGAGCACCAAGAAGCCACAGATCTTTCCCACATACCCTCAGGTATGAATAAGCAAACATGGAAAGCAATGTGAAGTTGCTGACTAAAAACAGGCCAGACTGAAGTAACCCCTCAAAAGTGTCATATATTAACATTCCTGACAGAGAAGATAAGTCAGTAGAGCAACCAAGGGTTTTTCCCTCTCCTTTTCTCCTTTTAGTAATAATCAAAAAGAATGATGCTGTGAGTTAGGGGTTTAAACAGAAAGAAATTGAAATTCGTGACAGTGATGACTTAATAATATTGCAAATTATAGTTTTTAGTTCAGGTAATTTAGCATACCAAATCACAGTTTAATTTCCTTCTACAGAACCCAGGCATGGGAGAGAGTAGATGAGAGAAGGGATCAGGCCGGGGGAGGGGGGAGAGAGGAAGAGGGAAGGGAAGGATGTGGGGGGGAGGTGGAGAATGAATGAGAAGAAAAAATGTTAAGACCCTTCAGATAGATGCAGATGCCCTTGAAAGCCTAATCAAAGAGACCTGGAGAATGTAAATGACAGTTTGTTAATACCTGCGAGGTCCTACAGCCCTGATCTTGGGGAGGCTAGAAGCCCCTGCTTCCTTTTGTTCAGGTGCCCGCTTCCCTGCCTGCCAGAATGTGGGGGTCAAGTGCCCAGAAGGAATGCACAGAGTGTGCAGAGCACTGACAGCTGGGAAAGAAAGAATGACTTTGAGAGTGTCAGCAAAGCGGAGCCGCTGTTGAATGGCAGGTGTCCTTGACTATGCACAATGCCCTGTGAAGGGATGGAGAAGGGGAAGCAGAATCACTTAATGATTTGTCTTTTGTTCTAGGACCAACCTTCCCGATCAAATAAACCACTCTTCAGTCCCTCTACACCACTCTCCTGGCAAAATATTCAAAACAGCTTCCATCAGGTGAGTTGATGAGTCCACCTGGCTGAAACAGGGGCTGTGTGTTTGGCAGTAGAGTCAGGGAGGAATTCTTCTGATTGAATTTAATCCAAAATGATGACCTGAGTTCCAACCATGACAGTGTAGTGGGGACAGGCCCTCTAAACTAGTTTGGGAAATATTAGTGTTCCAATCCTGTAAGTATTACCCAGCCAAAGTGCAGCTGATCAGTTTACCAAATGTTCCTCAGAATACTTAAATTCCTTGCATGAAACTGAGTTCAGGAGTTAAGAGACAAATAGCTGAGCTTGAAGGTGCTCAAAACTAACATTCCCAAACTGGGGTGCCCAAAGACTACATAGTTAAAACAATCCCTGGGTCCTACCTCATTCTTTCTGAGTCAGAGTCTCTCAAAGCAGGGCTAAAGAATCTCTGTTTTGGGGGGGGTTGAGTTGAGGTCACTCTGTTGGCAGGCTGGAGTGCAGTGGCACAATCATAGCTCACTGCAACCTTGACCTCCTGGGGTCTGGTGGTGATCCTTTCGCCTAGCCCTCCTGAATAACTGGGGATACAGGGATGCACCACCTTGCCTGGTTAATCCTTTTGATTTTTTTATAGAGACAAGATCTCACTATATTGCCTAGGCTGGTCTTGAACTCCTGGGCTCAAGCAATCCTCCCACCTTGGCCTTCCAAAGTACTAGGATTACAGACATGAGCTCCTGTCCCCAGTCAAGAATTTATGCTTTTAATATGATGCCTAGATTATTTTGCAAACTAGGATTTTTTGTTTAATCTCAAACTTACTTGAAAAAAATAATGTAACTCTTCATGCTCACAAAAAGCACAAACACAAGGAAACAAAACTCAGTCCAAATACCCCATTTAAGGAGAGAGATCATATCATTTTTCATCCAAACTGGGACACATCTGAAAGTAGCATGGGGTGCTATTAATAATCATAGCAGGTTAACAGGCAAAAACTGGGACTCTATAAACCAGGACTATGGTCACCTGAGTTCTAAGACTAATCTGGGCAGCAAAGTTGTTTGTAATTTGGGTCACCAATCCAATGGGAAGCCCTCATCCTATTCTTGAGCTTAACAATAGCTGCAAATAAATAAATAAATAAATGAATAGGTGTGTGTGTGTGTGTGTGTGTGTGTGTGTGTGTGTGTGTGTGTCAGGGTCTCACTCTGTTACTCAGCCTGGAGTGCAGTGGCACAGATCACGGCTCACCGTAACCTTGACCTTCTGGGCTCAGGTGATCCTTCGGCCTCAGCCTCCTGAGTAGCTGGGACCATGGGTGAGTTCTACCACATCCAGCTAATTTGTTGAATTATTGTAGAGACAAGTTCTCTCCATGTTGCCCAGACTCCTGGGCTCAAGTGAGCTTCCTGTCTCAGCCTCCCAAAGAGCTGGGATTATAGGTGTAAGTCACTGTGTCAGCAGCTGCAAATATTTTAATAGGGAGGGCTTTATAAGCTCTTAACCCAGAGGATCTGGCTCAGGCCCTCTCTGTGGCTTGGACAGAGCAGAATGAACTCTCAGATCCTTGTTATCCAGATTGGGAAGAGACCAGTAGAAACTTTGACATCACAGTGGAAGAGCACATGTGGCAGTGACATTTATCCACAGCAAGTTCAGAAGTCAGTCTCACTAAATGTAAAGGATTGGTCCTGAGAGGCAGAGGCAGGAGAAACAAACCTGGCATTGTTCTATTCCCACACTCATCTTGCAGTTTCTAGAAAACACCTTTTCTCCAAGTTTTTGGTTCTGTTCTCATGCAGCCTGTACCAGTCACTCAACAATTACTGGCACAGTTTCCTATTGCCTTTTTCCTTGGGGTGGGGGTGGGGGTATTGCAATATTCTTGCAGAGTGAAGGAAGAATGGGTGGTGCATTTTCATTATTCATCGTATGTAAAGAATTCAGTATGTAAATGTTGTTTTAGAAGCACAAAATAGGCCCTGGCACAGGGGGAATCCCAGGACTTTGGGAAGCCAAGACAGGAGGATTGCTTGAACCCAGGATTTCTAGACCAGCCTAGGCAACATAGTGAGAATTTGTCTCTACAAAACTAAAAAAATTACGCATTGTGGCATGTAACTGTAGTCCTAGCTACCCAGGAGGCTGAGATGGAAGGATTGCTGAAGCCCAGGAAGTCAAGGCTGCAGTAAGCCATAATTGTGCTACTGCACTCCAGCCTGGGAGACAGAGTGAGAGCCCCTGAATCAATATAAAACAACAACAACAACAAAAACCCAAGAAATATAAAATAGCCAAATGAGAAATCATGTTATTGCCAGGAAATTTCAATAATGACTGTGACCTATAGCTGTTTTCGCAAATAATCACAGTGGTGCTATTGCATAGTTACTTTCAGGTATCACTTCCATTTTTTACTTAATCTCAAAATACAGTGTTATTTCAGTTATGCATCTTTTTAGCTTTATGTGCAAACTGCCCAATATTGGAGCTGCCTTCTTAAAATGGGAAGACCAGTGAGCACGTATATACAGAAGTGTCTGGATCATCACAAAGTAACTCTTCTCCTAGAAATTACGTGTTGGGTAGACTATGCCTGTTCTGTGTATGGCTGCCCGTGCATGGGACGGTAGGAAAGCATAATTGGTGTACTGGTCCCCAGGAGAAGAGCAGTATCTGAGGAAACATTGAAATAATTACTAAATATGTGTATAAAAGAGGCATGGCGATAGTTACAGGAGGAAGGCAAGAGTAGCAAAGGAAGAGAGAAATCGCTCTTGGATGATTATAAAACATATCTTATTTACCTGAGAGAGTTTGAGTGTATTGGCTACACTTCTTAAAAACTGGTCTTAATTACCCTTGAGACCAGAATTCCATATGAGATAAATATGTTTTTAGATAGTTTTCTAAAATATGTATAATTTACTCAAGGAAAAAAAGGACTGTGTCCTCTGGAGCCAATCTAACCTCACAGGTAAATACAAATTTAAGTAGATTCCTAAGAAGCACATTATGTACCATAGTTGATGGAGTGGGATGTCTGAGCAGAAGCTGGAAAGGTCCGTCAGTTCAGTACATAATAAAAATGTATTGGAAAAATACATCATTTCCTCAGTGGACTATAATTGGCTATGCATAGTAAAAAGTCTTATTTTCAAAAAATGTATTCTGCATCCACAGAGTTTTAAATCTCAATAACTGTGTTATTTTTAAAAGTCAGAATGCCGAGCAATATTAGTAAGAGTCACAGAAGAACTGCATGGTAGATGTCATTTCACAATTTACAACTCTCTTGGACATCTTTTTTCTTCTTCTCTTAAAGCAGACGTCATCTCAAGCCATGGGTGAAAAGTTAAAGATGGAGAAACAAAATTTAGTTTTCCTTCCTAAATAGCTTGACTGATGGTTTCAGAATGCCAAAGTACATTTAAATTTAAAAGTTATTATCCAGGCAGTATTTTTTGTTACACACGGACAAGACAGACAGATCTCAAGGTCTGTAGTCATACAATTATCTAGCTCTCCCATTGACACCTTCATCTGGTGAGCACACTTACTCTGTCTCACTAATTTTGACCTTTTCTCTAGCCATTCTCCCAGTGCTTACACTCAATTTTGGCTTCATCTGTCTCCTTCCATTACTACCTATATGGACCTCCTTGTACCTGTCCTGTTTGTATCATCGTGTTTCTCTACAACTCATTCTGGGCTGTTGAGCTGTGAACTGCTCTGTTTGGGTTGCTATTCACTCCTGGTATGCCAGGTAACCCCGTCAGGTCTCACCCAGTGACTTGACCATCTCTGTACCTTGTGCTGACTGGTTGTCATATTTCTCCCAAGCCTCCTCCTTTCTCTAGAGCCTCCAACTCCAACTTTAACACTCACAACAGGTGAGCATGTCTCCCTCTTTCCTGAGAGAACTGAAGCCACGTGTGCTTCCTCAACACCCAGGCTCTTCACCCACGCGCTTCATCTCTGTGCCCTCCCTTCTGCCTGCCGCCATCTTTTCTAAGACTGTGGTCCTCTACTCTTCCAGCCCTGCATTCTTCCTTCTCCACTGGTTCCTTCTAAAATAGTTAGCTCTCTAGTCCTAAGATAAATCCCAAGGTTTTTGCCAGCTCCTTAAGTTCCTGTCCTCCTCACTCTTGCCCCTTCACAGTCAAACCATTCTGGTTGTCGATGATAGAACCTATTACCAAGTGAAGTTGCCATGAAGAAGAAATGAGATCATGCATGTGAAGGACTCAGCATAGTACCTGGCAAATAATTCATCACACACACACACACACACACACACACACACACACACACACACACACACATACACACACCAAATCGAAGGGGAGAAAAGTTGAATGCCAATGGAGTAGAACAAATGCATCTTTATATGCTCTGGAAGGGAGTTCCTTATTGACTAAAGAATTCATTGGGTAGCAGGAGGCGGATTTCAGCTTGGTCTTTAAAAATGTATGACTCAGTTATCCTATAGATAGCAAGGTAGAACTCAACAGAAATTAAGAGGAAGGTACGATGTATGGGATATCACAACAGCAATATCTATAAAATTTTTATTACAAAGTAGACAGAGAACCATCAAAGATGATTTGCATTTTTGCTTCTTCATGATTAAAATAATTGTGCTTCTGGTAGAAATTCCATGAGAGCAAGATAGTTTCAGAGGAAGAGTACTAGTTCAGATCAAAATACATTGATTCTGAGGTTACGATGGGACAAATTTCAGTGTTCAAGAGGGTAGAAAGAGACAGACTCAGGTCAAAAGACAGAAATGGAGACTTTTTTTTCCTTGAGAACAAGAGTTAGGTCTCATTTCTTTTTCTATCTCAGAGCGTCTAGTATAGCACTTTGACCATTCCAAGAGCACAGTGCTTGTTGCATAGATGAATGAATGAAGGTAAAGATTTTGGAGTTCTCTTCACTGAGGAGACAGATAAGACTGTGAACATAGATTAGTCTCTAAGGAAGAACAAAATCGAGAGGAACCTGAACATTGGATTCACGGTAAGAAAATGGAAGTGTTAGAAACACACCAAAACAACAAACAAACAAACAAACAAACATGAGTGCACAGGAAATGGAAGGGTCTATTAAGTGGTGGTCAAGGGGGCACTGGGATACATGCATTGGAAAGGAGGAGGACCAAGCAAAGTTACTGATGACCTCAGGAAGCAAGTTTATTTTGGGGTTATCGACGGAAGCCACAAAGGAAAAATTTAAGATTGAGCAACAGTGAGGAATAAGGAGAGGCAACAGATGTAGAGTGTGTCTAAGACCGATGGTGAAGGAAGAAAAGAAAAACTCACAGCACTCTTTTGTAAAAATGTGTCAGTACATGTTTCATAGAATAGACATTTGTCATAGTTACTCAAATATTAATCAATGTACATATAAATGAATATATGAACAAGTGAATGAGTTGAATAAATCATTTATACCAACTATGAGAAAAATATTGTATCTTGATTTCTTTTCTTTTTTTTTTCAGTCAAGGTGTCAGTCTGTCACCCAAGCTGGAGTGCAGTGACACAGTCATGGCCCACCGCAGCCTTGACCTCCTGGGCTCAGGTAATCCTTCTACCTCAGCCCCCAAGCAGCTGGGACTACAGGTCCATGCCATCATGCTCAGCTAATTTTTTTTTATTTTTGTGGAGATGAAGTCTCACTATGTTACCCTGCCTCAGCTTCTCAAGGTGCTGGGATTACGGGTGTGAGTTCCCATGCTTGGCAGATTTCTTGTTTCTTAATTAGAAAATTAATTTCATTTCTGTGTCAGTATATAAATAGATGCAAAAGTACTTGTAGATGACAAAGTCAGTCAACTCTTATAAGATTAAAACTGATCTCTTTCTACCATATTGCTTTTTTTTACCTGTTGTTATAGAAAAGATCCACATAGAAGACTATATCACTATGATTCAGATTGTGGGAAGGCGAATACTTATAAATAAATATTAAAAAATTTAACCTTTCATTTCAATTATTTTAGTATAAGCACTAACCCTTCCAAGTGACTGCCATCTGGGTAGTTTCTTTTATTAAAACTTATTGTTTTTGGTGTTAGGAAAAGGCACAATTTTGTCATCATGGAGAAAAATCTGCACAATAGTATTATAACATAAAAGACAAACAGGACTTGTGGAAATCAGAAAAAACACCTGAAATCAATAAGCATCCATTTACTTTTTCTCATATAAATTAAAAACAGGTATCAAGAAAATATTTTAGCTACAGATTTGCCTTTTCTTAATGTTATGAAATTCATGCTGAGTGGAGAAAACCCATGCTTGACACACTCAACTTCTAGTACATTTCTCAAGGTGAATCATTAAATCTTCAAAATCTGACCTTCTAATGAAGGCACTGATGCAAGCACAGAATTGGTGAAGAAAACCACAAAGATATAAAAATGCACAGATATATGATCAACTAGGGACAAATTTTGATGGAATTATCACCAGATCTCTACAGACAAGGCATATCTATCAAACATGCCTACCATAAGCTTTGATTCCATTAATTCCCTGAGAAAAGACATTAGGTAGAGTTCTGGAAACCAGGTGCGTAAACACTAAGAGATTCTGATATTACGATACCTTTCATGTAGAAACCTGACCATAACCCCACCAGATGCAGAAGCTAGTTTCCACTGGGAATGCTCCCTTTCCTTTTACTACTGGTATCATTATTTAAACGTTGAATGTAGGAGAAACTGAAGGCCAAAAAAGAACATGCCTGCACTTAATTTCAAGTGACAGCTAATATAGTGCATTAAAGGTGTAATACTATACATATGGTAGTTATATATAAATAGTAACATTAAAAGGGGTTACAACATCCCTAAGACATCCTAAGTCTAAAACACTTAAAAAGCACATTTGCAGAACAACTTATCTTAAATTATTTTAATTGGTTTCAAGAAGACTTCAGATTAGTGATGGGCTTTGACTTTTTCTGATTATAAAAGAGAAACACAGTGGAATGCTTTTTAGACAGCCTAATACCATTCCTAGGTAGACTACCACCTAACCCGTAATACTTCAATTCCATTAGCTAGCACCCAGAAAGTTATTTTCACAGAAGTGTTTTATGTAAATTTTGTTTTCCTAAAGTTGTTAGTTCTCCTAATAAAAATATCTAATGCAAAATGTCTTTTTTTGTTGTTCTTTCTTTGCATCATTATCTAGGAAGTTTTTCAAAGACAAAAAAATGTAGAATGACAGAGCTTGGATATTTAGCAATCATTTTACTGTTGAGGACTTTTTAAAATTTTTGTAGTATGAAAAATAATCCAGTTACATTCTCTAGCTCAATTGCTTACAAATAACATATCTGAAAAAAAAAATCAGTAAATCTGTCAGTTGTGGAAGTTTATTTTTCCATGTGTTATCTAGAGATAAGGCAGCCTGTACTATGAGATTTCCACTGACATAACTGTGCATGAATTCTGATCTGATTTGGTATTACATGGTGCAAAAGGTGACACATTCTCTCTAATATACCCCATTAGAAAGGAAAGAAATTGCCAAACTATGAAATCTGAGGACCTTGATTCAGAAACTATGTGACTTTGAGGTTAGCTCAACGGGAAAACAGAACTTGTTCAACTACCCCAGGCATCGAAGGTTGTGACAAGCAAACCTAATACCCAGGGTAGTTACTCTATTGGATAATCAATAAAATCTTACATTATCAGGCTGCCACAGCTATATATTCGTTTATCATATTGCCTTTGTGTCTCCAAAATATTCAAGTGTGGAATCACAAAGAGAATACAGATGTGGTCCCCATTCCCAAATCACTGCTGATCAGAATACTTGGCTAAGATACCAGAACCAAGAAATAGCATTTGTGTGCATAACATACCAAATATTGATTTTAACATCCACATATGCTACCTCAGTACAGCAGGGAAACATTAGCTCCAGGGATACAGAAAAAGGTCTCAACTGAGCCACTTACACTTCCTACAACAAAATTTTAGAGATATTAGTGATCTTTTAAATCCTATGAGAAGTGTCCTTGAACAAATTAGTAAAATACCAAATGTGAACTGTTGGCAATTTTAAATTACATTTTCTAAAAAGTAGAAATTAATATGTTTTCAGAAGGAAATGTTCTGCAACCTTCTTTCCTCACTTGACTTTTTATTTTTGGCAGCCAGTTCCAGTAGGTAAAGTTTAACTTCTAGAATGCAGACTGTTCCATTTGGTCCTCCTTTATTAAGAGAAGACAATGGATGTCCATTACAATTTAGATTGGAATTTTTAAAGGATTCTTTGAACTCTGTCCTATTTTCCAACTAGCTCTGAGGGAGAGCTTAGCTAGAATGTAAAAATTTTAGATGGAATCCTTATCTGTGAGCAAGATAAAAAGATAATTAGGTAGTATTCTTTTCATATTTCAATGGAAAAGTAGAAAATAATTCATCTTGTAAGTAAAAAACAAAAATAAATATGCATAGGATGATAAAACTTGAACCTACCTGACAATTCAAAGGTGCCATATTTGTTTAATTTTTGAGATAACCTAGCCCAGCACTATGTGCTGTTATACCTTGGATAAAGATTCTCCCAGCAGGCAATAGGCTTCATATTCCTTAATGCTAATGATATCTACTAGAAGCTTTTGCTCTTTGGACATTGTGGCCAATTTTATTTTCTAAAATTGCCCATACGATATCTCCCACTCCATGTGTTCTTATGCAATTTCCTTCATAGTCTTCATCACGAGGTAGAATTGAATTCCCCTCTTTTTGAATCTGGGCTGGCCTTAATGTCTTGCTTGACTAAAAGAACATGGTGGAAACAACATTCTGGGACTTCCAAGGTTAGGTCATAAGAACCCTTACAGCTACCACTTGGGTCTCTTGAGACACTTGCTTTGGAATTCTCCCTTTCAGAATTAAGCTGTTGTAGTATGAATGGCCGGCAACAGCTGCTGTGCAGACTTAGCCACCCTGAATGTGAACTTGAGTTGGGCATTTATTTTTTAAAACTTACTTTTATTTTTATTTTTTGAGTTGGAGTCTCACTCTGTTGCCCAGGCTAGACTGCAGTGACATGACCATGGCTCACTGCAGCTTCGACTTCCTGGGCTGAAGTAATCCTCCTTCCTCAGCCTCCCAAGTAGCTGGGATTACAGATGCACCATCACACCTGGCAAATTAAATTTTTTTTTTTTTTTGCCGGGCTCAGTGGCTCAGCCTGTAATCCCGCACCTTGGGAGGCTGAGGTGAGTGGATTGCCTGAGCCCGCGGGTTCGAGACCCACCTGGGCAGCGAGACCTCATCTCTACAAGAAATCAAAAAATCAGCCAGGCATGGTAGCGCATGCCTGTAATTCCAGCTACTTGGAAGGCTGAGGCGGAAGGATCGCCAGAGCCCAGCAGGTCAAGGCTGCGGTGGCTGGGAGCGCACTGTACTCCAGTCTGGGCGACAGAGTGAGACTCCAACTCAAAAAAAATAAAATAAAATAAAATAAAAGAAAAAAAAAATTTTTTTTTTATAGAGACAAGGTCCTGCTATGTTGCCCAGGCTAGTCTTGGACTCTTGGGTTCAAGAGATCCTTCTATCTTAGTCCCCCAAAGTGCTGAGATTTCAGGTGTGAGCCATTGCACCCTGCTGGGTTGAGCTTTTTTTAGATGGTTGTAGTTTCCTGTCTTGTATAGAATCACACAAGAAATTTGGGCAAGAAGTGTGCAGGTGAACCTGGTTAACACATTGAACAATGAACTAGAAGGGTAAATTATTACTTTAGATCACTAAATTTGGAGTTTTATGTTTTGTTTTTCAAAAATATGGTAGGCTTTGGAGGCAGGAAAAAACTCAAGTTTAAAGTTTTGTTCATTCACTTCTGTGACTTTTAGTGAGTTACTCATGCCTTAGAAATTTCAGTCTTTTCATCTATAAAATAATGACAGAAGTAGCTGCTTCTCAACTGACCCAAGTTCTTCAGCATTACACTGTCCTAATGATTGTCAGACTAAAGTCACAACAAGCATGGTTACTGTTTTCCCCCTGAACTAATTTAAGGCAATGAAAATATTTTGTCCTTTCATATTTAACCTACTTGTTTCCACACTACCTGTGCTTATTTACCAAAAGGACACTGAATGGGTAAAAGACATTGAGTATGTTGTTCAAATGCTGTCAAGACCCAGTGCCCAGGGAAAAGACAGCCGGGCAGGCATATGGGACACTTTCTCTGTCTATACTGAGCAGAACGGGCTATGGCTATGCAAATTGCTTTCCAAGTGGCCTAGTTGTCATCTCTAGATGAGTCAACAGGCTTTGCTAAAACATGTCTGGGAAGGAAAATTAATTGGGGGATTTGTTTTCTGATCTCCTTTTCTTTACCACCAGACAGGCTGCCTAATTTCTAGTCTAAGTTTCTCAGTCAAACAAGTTAACTTATTTCTAGGCTCAACGACTTCCCCATGACCTGGTTTCTGGTTTTAGCTACTCCCTCACTAGCCATGTTACTCTTCCTGATAGGAGACCATGGGAATGATACTTCATCATATGCTAATATACAGAGTTACTTTGGATGTTAAATAAAGTAAGAAGGGATAGCACTTTGAAATATGTAAAGTGCTCCACAAATATAAGTATATCTCAGCTAGACATCTCAGTCATCCACAACCCTAAAAATTCCCTTAAAATTTTAACATACATTTAAAAAATAATCCTATTATATTTACTGTTCTTTTTTTTTTGAGTTGGAGTCTCACTCTGTCGCCCAGACTGGAGTGCAGTGGCCGCTCCCGGTCACCGTGGCCTCGACCTGCTGGGCTCCAGCGATCCTTCCACCTCGGCCTTCCAAGTAGCTGGAACTATAGGCATGCGCTACCACGCCCGGCTGATTTTTTGATTTATTGTAGAGATGAGGTCTCGCTGCCCAGGCGGGTCTCGAACCCGCGGGCTCAGGCAATCCACTCACCTCAACCTCCCAAGGCCCGGGATTACAGGTTGAGCCACTGAGCCCGGCATATATTTACTGTTCTTTAACTCTTAATCTCTAACATTCGTTTCTTTCTATTATCACTTTATTTATTTTTTGAGTTGGAGTCTCATTTTGTCACTCAGGCTGGAATGCAGTGGCATGATCATGGCTCACTGCAGCCTTGACCTCCTGGGTTCAGGCAATCCTTCTGCCTTAGCTTCCCAAGTAACTGAGACTACAGGTACATGCCACCACACCCAGCTAATTTATTTATTTATTTATTTATTGGTAGAGATGAGATCTTGCTATGTTTCCCAGGCTGGCCTCAAACTCTTGGTCTCGAGCAATCCTCTCACCTTGGCCTCTCAAAGTGCTGCAATTACAGGCGTGAGTCACAGTGCCCATCCTCTATGATCACTATTAATTTTAAGTTAAAGATGACTTTATTTCTTGCCAGAGCGACTGGAAAACATCCTAGCATATTTCTCTACTTCAAGTCTCATTTCCTTCTTTTCCATCCTCTATCTTGTTGCCAAAGTTCTCTTCTTAAAGCACACATTTCATCATGACAATTCCCTACTTTAAAACTGCCATTGATTTTTCATTACTTGAAGAATATAATTCAGACTTATGACAGCCAAAGCCTTCACACCCTTAAATTTACATTTCTAATGTCATTTTCCTCTACTTCCCATCCTGCACTTTATGCTTCTATGATACTACATCCTCTTTGATTTTATATACCAAACTTCCTGGTACATTCTAATTCATCCTTCAAGACCCAAACTAAAAGTCACTTCCTTTGTGGAACATTCAGTGACAATTCTGTGTGATAGTTACACTCCTATTTCTCACCAAAACTGTTCATAATGTAATTATATTTTTTTCATTGTATTATAATTATTAGCAGGAGTAGCCATACTTATATCAGATAAAAGAGACTTTAAGTCAAAAACTGTAAAAAGAGACAAAGAAGGTCATTATATAAAAATAAAGAGGACACAACAATTCTAAATATATATACACCTAATGCCAGAGCACTGAGATATATAAAGTAAAAATCAGATCTGAAGGAAGAGAGAGTCACCAATACAAAAAGCTGGGGACTTCAACACCCCACATTCAGCACTGGACAGATCATCTAGAAAGAAAATCACCAAAAAAACATTGGATTTAAACTGTAGTTTAGAGCAAATTGACCTAACAGACATTTACAGAACATTTTATCCACCAACTGCAGAATACGTATACTTCTCATTGCATGTGGCACATTCTCTAGAATAGACCATACGTTGGGCCACAAAACAAGTCTCAACAAATTTAAAAAGATGTGAAGACATATCAAATATCTTCTCAGATCACCATGGAATAAAACTAGAAATCAGCAAAATAACTTTGGAAATGCTACACATATATGGAAATAAAACAACGCGCTCCTGAACAACCACTGGGTCAATGAGGAAATTAAGAAGGAAATACAAAATTTTTTGAAGCAAATGAAAATGAAAACAAAACATACCCAAATCTCTTGATATACCAAAAGCACTGCTAAGAGGAAAGTTTTTAGCAACATATGCCTATGTCCAAAAGTATAAAGGTTTCAAATAAGCAACCTAATAATGCATGCACCCCAAGGAACTAGAACAGCAAGATCAAACCAAACCCAAAATAAGCAAAAGGAAAGAAACAATAAAGATCAGAACAGAATTAAACAAAATAGAGTACAAAAGATAAATAAAACAAAAGTTGGTTTCTCAAAAAGATGAAATCAATAAAGCATTAGCAAGACTAAGAAAAAAAAGAAATAAAATAAAATCAGAAGTGAACTAGGACACATTGTAGTTGATACCTCAGAAATACCCAGGGCAGATTCAATGCAATCCCATCAAAATACCAGTATTATTTTTTACAGAATTGGAAAAAACAATCCTAAAATTTGTATGGAACCATAAAAGACCCAAATAGTCAGAGCAATCCTGAGCAGAAAGAACAAAGCTGGAGGAATCAAACTCCTTGACTTCAAAATATACTATAAAGCTCTAGTAACCAAAACAGCACAGTATTGGTATAAAAACAAACACACAGACCAAAGAACAAGAAAAGAGAATTCAGATATAAATCTATGTATTTACAGACAATTGATTTTTCACAAATGTGCCAAGAATATAAATTGGGAAGAGAACAGTCTCTCAATAAATAGAGTTGGGAACACTAGATATCCTTATGCAGAAGAATGAAACTAGACTCCTATATTCACCATTAAAAAAACAAACAAACAACTCAAAGTGAATTAAAGACTTAAATGTAAGACCCAAAATTAAAAAACTATTAGAAGAAAATATGGGTAAACACTCTAGGACATTAGTATAGGCAAAGTTTTATGACTAACACTTCAAAAGGACAGAAAACAGAACAAAAATAGACAAACACAACTAAATTAAACCAAAAAGCTTCTGCATAGCAAAGGAAACAATCAACAGAGTGGAGAGACATCTGGTAAAAGGAAACATTTGCAACTATTCATTTGAAAAAGAGCTAACACCCAGAATATACAAAGAATTCAAACAACTCTACTCCCTCCAAGAAACAAATAATCTGATTCAAAGGTGAATAAAGAATCTGAATAGATAGCTCTCAAAAGAAGACATACAAATGGCCAACAGGTACATTAAAAATGCTCAATATCACTAATTATGAGAGAAATGAAAATCAAAACCACAAGAGATAGCATCTTACACCAGTTAATATGGCCATTATAAGAAAAAAAACAAACAAACAGACGTTGTCAAAGATGCAGAGGAAGGAGAAATATTATACACTGTTGGTAGGGATGTAAGTTAGCAATTAGTATGGAAAAGTAATTAGTATGGAGGTTTATCAAAAAACTGAAATAAAACCACCACATGATACAACAATCCCATTACTGGATATTTATCCAAAGAAAAGAAAATCAGTGTATCAAAGGAACACCTGTACCTCCATGTTCATTGTAGTACTTATTCACAATAGCCATGGTATAGAATCAAGGTAAGTTTCCACCAGCATTTGAATGGATAAAACAAATGTGTTACGTATACCCAATAGAATACTATTTGGCCATAAAAAGGAATGAAATAATGTCATTTTTAGCATTATGGAACTGGAGGTCATTGTGTTAAGTGACATAAGCCAGGCACAGAAAGATAAATGCCACATGTTCTCACTCATATGTGGGAGCTGAAAAGGTTGATCTCATGAAGGTAGGGAGTGTAATGATAGTTACCAGAGACTGGGAAGGGGTAGATAAAGAGAGGTTGGTTAATGAGTTCAAACATACAGTTAGATAGAAGGACTAAGTTCTAGTGTCCAATAGCAAACATAACAGGGTAACTATAGTTAACAATTTATTTTATATTTCAAAATAGCTGGAAGAGAGATTTGAAATGTTCTCAACACAAAGAAGTCATATTTGCGGTGATAGAGATTGTAAATATCCTGATTTGATTATGTATCAAAATATCACATGCACTCCACAAATATGTAAAATTATTATTTATCAATAAAAAATGTACCATGAGGTTTTCATATCTATTGGTTTTATATTAATTATGAAGTGTGATAGAATACAAAAATTGAAGAACTATTGAAAAATAACTCACATGCCACTGCAAATATTTTGGTGAAGTCACACATTTCTTAAAGTTGTTCTCTCATTAAATGATATCACTGGATTATTTCTCACATATCCTTAATATTTACCTTTTATATGTAACTTAATGAAAGTAGATACCTCTATTTGCACAGCCAACTTCTGTTGGCAAGTTCTTAAAAATCAAGGAAGAATTCCTACTTTGTGAACTCCTTTTAGAATCTGCAGAGTCAATGTCTTTAACACGGTGAAGAATTTCTTTGCCAAACAAAGTTTCAGACGGAATAAAAATCTTGGCACTCTGGGTTCAGATGGAGCATCTGTGATGCTTGGCAACACATCTGGTTCTGCTGCTTTGGTGAAGAAACATGCTTTTCATCTCAACATGCAGTGGTGTCAGCCGTGTCAACGACTCTGCCAGCGATCCTGAAAAAATCGTGTCTATTTCTACGAACGTTGTCAACCTCCTGAGAGCCAGGGCTGACACACTGCTATTTCAAGAGTTTTTGTCAAGAAATGGGAGTAGAAGAGGAAGTTCACTGATGCAATACAGAAGTTAACTAGTTTTCCAGAGGACTTGTATTGAAACATTTTGTTGACCTTCAAATGAAAGCTCTGGTTTTTTCAGGCAAAGGAAATCCAATTATCACAATAACCCAACAGTTGAGAGTCCATTCATAGTTTGCTTTGCTCAGTGGATAAATATTCTTGCCAATTATCCAGGTAAATCTTTTCATTCAAATTATTCAGGTCCAACTGCCACTCTGGAAAAGGAATTTTGGAAGCAGACATCTATCTAAACGTTCCAAGACTGGAGAAGTGCTTCTGCAAAGTAGAACAAGGAGTGACAAAACTTGTCCATTTGTTTACAGGTAGAAAGCCACTACCAGCTGGAATCACTAGATTCTTTTGCAGGCTAATTCTGCTTCCAATGATCTTAACATAGAACCATGAATACTTCATTGTTTTTTAAGAATATGATGAAGCATTAATGATACAGACTTTCCAAAAGATGATCTTGACACAATATGAATTCATGCCACAAGTATTTTGGAGAATTCTAGGATTCTTTACTATACCTAATCCTCATCTAATAAAGCCACAATAGCTCCCATTTTGTTTGTCACAATTGTCTTTTGTCAAGTTTCAGGCACTTATTGCCATGAAACTGAAAGCCATATCAAATGGATATCAAAGCTAACAAGCCTGTTGTGGTATCAAAAACCATGCCATGATATCAAAATCAAGCCAAACACAGACTTTCTTGTAGAGGCTTACTTTTAACTGGATTAAACATTGTTTGTACTTGTACAATTTGCATTTATCTCAAGTGTTTGAAGAAACAGGCATTAATATCAAGAGGAAGGTGGTGAGAGCAATTTCATTGATATGGCAAAAAAAAGCATAAAAAGATTTTTATGCGTGTGTGAATATGTTTATGTGTTTTTTTTTCTGGGGAGAAAGTCTAAAGTTTTTTCAGGATTTCCAAGGGTCTGTTATCTAAATAAGGCTAATATCCACTGTCCTTTGAGGGTTGAAACATTTTGAGAAATGGGACAAATGTTGTGAAGTAAAATTCTTCTGTTGAAAAATGAAGTTAACTATGATTAGCTGCTCCATACACCAATTAATAATATAAGATCCTAAACAGGAAAGTATGCAACTGTACTAAAGATGGGCAATATGTCAGTCTCAATTTTTTAAATTGTTTAATAGATGGGGACTTGCACTGCTGCCCAGGCTGGAGTACAGTGGTGTGATCATAGCTCACCACAGCCTTGAACTCTTGGGCTAGGGAGTGCTAACAGCTGCTCATTCCTCGACTGTTTCTTGACCTTCAGGTTGTCCTAGTACTTAGTACTCATTGAGCCTGTGGGGGCAAGCATGTGCTTTCTCGGGCTGCAGATCCAAGAGCCTGGGCTTCCTAACCTTGGAGAACATCCCAGGGTTCTCTTTTTGAGCATGGTTAATGGCACTGAAAGCAAGGGTCATGGACTGCAGACAGCTTGGCTCTTGGAGTGCTTGGACTCTGTGCCACCTGTCACTTTGGTGATGTGCTTCTGGGAGAGCGCCGCCTTCGGGCCCAGCTGTCTCAGCAGCTCTTCCTTCTTGCTATGAAGGTCCTGAGTCTCGAACTTGGGCATGGTTTCACATGCAGCCACCAGTTGCCTTCTGCTCTAATGGCCTCTTCCACTTTTATCTTATTTTTTTTTAAGAGACAGAGTTTTGTTTTTACCCAGGCTGGAGTGCAGTGGTGTGATCTTGGCTCACTGTAGCCTCAATCTTCTGGGCTCAAGCAAGCCTTCTGTTTCAGCCTCCCAACCAGCTGGTAATACAGGACATCATGCCTAACTAATTTTTTTTGTAGAGACAGGGTCTCACTGTGTTGCCCAGGCTGGCCTTGAACTCCTGGTCTCATGCAATCCTTCCATCTCAGCCTTTCAAAGTGCTGGGATTGTAGGTGTGAGTCACCACTTTTAAAGACGCTTGTCATTATATTGGGCCCAAACAGATAATCTCCCTATTTCAAGGTCAGCTGATTAGCAATCTTCATCCTATCTGCTATGTCATGTGACATATTCATAGGTTTCAGGGATTAGGGCATGGACATTTTGGGTATTATTCTGCCCAGCATACATTCCATACATTGACATGGTAGGAAAGGACTGGGTGTGGAAGAGAAGAGTGAGAAGTACAGACTTGGAAGAAAAGAGCTCCTAGTTGGATGAAAGGTAGGCTCCTTTATTGTACTACCTAAGGGGGACCCAAGAAACCTGGAATTTATTTATAAAAAATTGTGCATTTGCCGGGCTCGGTGGCTCAGCCTGTAATCCC